>NC_092285.1:9390405-9627905 GCF_036320965.1 Panulirus ornatus
ACCACACCCCACTCACCCTCCCAAGGCACGAGGGAGGTGGGGGGAAGTGGAAATACTTTCGTTAGTATATATATATATATATATTTTCCCCTGCTGGCCAATATCTTCACTTCAGGCTTGACAAAGATCCCTAATAACATCCCCACAGCCGTGGGGGAAATTCCTTGCAAGGACCCAGCCAGCATACACTTTGCCTTGGGGTTGTGGGACAGGGAGGAGACACTGTCTCTCTCTCTCTCTTTCTCTCTCTCTCTCTATGTCTCTCTCTCTCTCTCTCTCTCTCTCTCTCTCTCTCTCTCTCTCTCTCTCTCTCCCTCTCCCTCTATGCCCCAGCCCAACAAATTATTACCCTCCGGGTTCTGAATTTACGGTAATCTCCATCTCCCGGATATCAAGGAACTGCTCGCCCGGAAGCATAGCTCGCCAGCAAGATTGAATGTATATTTCGCTCCGGGATTTCGCTGCGACGTAAGGGATCTCTTTGCGCGTCCCCCTCCCCCACCCTGACTACTGTTACTTGCTGTGTGTTTGCCTGCACGGGTATGTGGCACGGGAAAGATGGAATGCATCGCAATCGCACGTGTTTTCTCCTTTTTTTTTCTTCTGAAGTGCTTTCGAGAGATGGAGTTTGAAAAAAGGGGGGGGTGGGGAAGGTGGTTGGGTTGGGGTGGTTCGATATTTTCATACACTACGTATAATTATACAGTCGGGCACATATATATGTAGATCTAGACATACGTTAAGCATGGACATATTCACATAGATTCACATGTAGATATGTAGACTAAATTCTACAGTCATACAAACTCTCCAACTATATTCCAACTTGTACATGGGATGAAGTCTACATGTACATGGGATGTGAGAATGAATACACGTTTGAAAGTCCCTATTCAAAATACAGTATTTATAACCTATATTATCTTTTATCATGTGATATACCTGATATTTTGGATCTCTATACTAATCTTTCTATGTATTCCTGTATATATGTATTCCATGCAAGTTTATATTACAGCAATTAAAAACTCGTGTGCCTCAGTCATACACACAATGTCTGTTGTGTATAATGAATACGTTTGTTTTTTCCCCAACTCGATCTTTTGTTACATTGTAAACGAAAAACAATACAGATGTGCGTTGTAACCTTCTACGTCTTTTTTTTTTTTTTTATACGCTTTTAAGAGTCTCGTGACAAAGGCCAACGTATCCCATTTTCTACCTTTCAGGTAATTAAGTGGTTTTGATGTATATAGAGACCTACCTTAAGTCAGTATGTTGTTTGTACTGGTGGAGCCTGGACGGTAGTACTCCGTTGTGATGTTGGGATTTGAATAACTTTGTTAAGTGAACTTTGTTAAGTGTCTGGTATCTGATGAGGTGGGTCCACGAAACGTGTCGTGCCCCATGTGTAGAAAAAACTACACGTTAAAGGGAATTATACGAACTCCTACTGAAGTGCGATTTCATCTTCATATAGGGGAGAAAGAATACTTGCCACGTATTCCCTGCGTGTCGTAGATGGCGACTAAAAGGGAAGGGAGCGTGGGGGCTGGAAATCCTCCCCTCCCATTATTTTTTTTTTAATTTTCCAAAAGAAGGAACAGAGAAGGGGGCCAGGTGAGGATATTCCCTCAAAGGCCCAGTTCTCTGTTCTTAACGCTACCTCGCTGACGCGGAAATGGCGAATAGTATGAAAGAAATGTAATATATATATATATACCTTTGGAGAACTTATTGCACCAGCCATCTTCAGCCAACGCGTTTTGGAAATCCAAAAACTCTTTCCTATTGGCCCCCTTTTTTTTTTTTTGTCTGTTTCTAAGAAAACTCTAGGAAGGTGAGGGATTGGGTCTTCCACTCCAGAATTAGCTTGAAGGTCGTGGATTAATTAATGCGACTTTGTGACTGCGATAAAGGGGGGGCGAATGGTGTACGTCTTGTATTATTGGAAAACCGTCTTGCAATCCAGTTAATGTATAGTGATAGGCCGTTCACCTTGGGTGTATGTAATTAGGTGTTTGTAATGGCCTACTTCCTTAGTATATAGGAGGAAGGAGGTCTCCACTTGTAAGGGGAGCCCATCTCTAGTGTGTGTGTGTGTGTGTGCGTTTGCGTGTGTGTGTGTGTGTGTGTGTGTGTGTGTGTGTGGTATCATTGCGTATTGTGTCAGTCGTTCATGGCCTCGTCGACATATCAATCGTGGAGGTTCGAGGCTCATCCATTTGACCAGAGGAAGGAGATTACTGGCCATAAATACATCGTCATCCCCAGCTAGACAAAAGCTTCTCCAAAGGTTATTAATATACGACTGGGTCACTCACGGCATCAAAGATATTCCAAGAATATCGACTTGGGCGGGAGGATCTTCCAATATTCTGTAATAGGTTCCGATTCTATTAAAGTCGACTGTGGAAGTCATTTCATCTCCCTTTTATTATCTTTTTCTCTTTTATTTTTGAGCTTTACCTCGTACCCGATGTTTCCAGTCAGCCCAGCCATCTAACACAGGCATTATCCGGATGCCGGATACTCATAGTTATCATTCTCACTTATCCGGCATTACCATCCGAACGTAAAAATCAACGGGATATCTGAAATCAATTGAAGTCATTGTTCTTCAAAAGTATTTTCCGCCAGTCTTTTTTTTTCTCCCCAAATGATCGCAATAATTTCTTTTTTCATCGTCCATCACACAAGCCCATAATCTATACAGAATTAAACAATTATCCCACAGAAAATTGCTGCAGATTACCGCGTTTCGTACAGAATTACCTTCCTAATCAGCCTATTTAGTTCTGCCTCTCGTGACAGACTGGAGCGTAACAATCACACTTGAATTGCCTGTAAGTCATTAGTAGGTCATTGGAGGCCATTGGACAGTAAATGAGTCTATTCGGACGGTGTGCGAGCTTAAAGATTCTAATAATCTATTTCTGTGTTCAAGTCTTATTTTGCGATTACATTTTGGAAAGTCGGGGTGAATTACTTTCTGTGAATTGAAGGTTATTGTATCAGAAGAAGATGCCTCATCAGACGCTCCTACCATCACGTAACTATTATCGGAATGGCTTATAGTCATCTGAATTACCTTTTAGTAACCTGTCAAGGAAAACAAGTGATTGAGAAAGTAAACTTTGACGCCGTCGCAGGTCATAGCCAAGCTGAGGCGCTTGTGTCGAGCAGTAACAAGAGGCGAAGCAAATCCAGGTGCAATTCTTGAGGAGGAGGAGGAGGAGGAGGGGAAAAAAAAAGAATGAACTCGGAGGGTTTACAAGAGTGAAACAATGAGTGAAGCGCTTCAAAGGCGACCCCTCTCTCTCTCTCTCTCTCTCTCTCTCTCTCTCTCTCTCTCTCTCTCTCTCTCTCTCTCTCTCTCTGTGCCCCTTTCATGTTTCGAAGCCCCGTCGCCAAATTCTGGAAACTCTTTGGAGGAGATTGACGGAAGCGGCCGATAAAGTGAGTGTTTGAAATACCGGATGTGTTGGTTCACGATTATTGGCGGGTGTATATCGCGCAGGAGGCTCTGCCAAACTCCAGGTGTATATTGAAATGCAAATTAATGCTTTGCCTGGTTGAGAGATACTCCGGCACTTGTGAGTCTTCGCTCGCGAGAAAGATAGAAAACGAATTAATATATATATGTATATATATATATATATATATATATATATATATATATATATATATATATATATATATATATATATATATATATATATATATATATATATATATATATATATATATTCTTTTTCATACTATTCGCCATTTCCCGCGTTAGCGAGGTAGTGTTAAGAACAGAGGACTGGACCTTTGAGGGAATATCCTCACCTGGCCCCCTTCTCTCTTCCCTCTTTTGGAAAATTGGAAAAAAAAACAAAAAACGAGAGGGGAGGATTTCCAGCCACCCGCTCCCTCCCCTTTCAGTCGCCTTCTACGACACGCAGGTAATACGTAGGAAGTATGTGTGTGTGTGTGTGTGTGTGTGTGTGTGGATGGGTATATAACTATATGGCTGTGTATGTATATATGTTGATGTATGTATATGTACGTGTATGAGCGTGTATGTATATATGTGTATATACGAGTGGATAGGTCTTTCTTTCTTCGTCTGTTCCCTGGCGCTACCTCGCTAACGCGGGAAACGGCGATCAAGTATGAAACATATGCATATGTATATCTAATCTGGTTATAGGGTGTGTGGCTTATGTCTGTTGGGTTTGGCACCGCTCGGCAGCTGTTATATCAACTACACGTTCAAGACAAAGCTATCCAGGTCATATATATATATATATATATATATATATATATATATATATATATATATATATATATATTTTCCTATGAGTCCACGGGGAAATTGAAACACGAAAAGTTCCCAAGTGCACTTTCGTGTAATAAGCACATCATCAGGGGAGACACAAGAGATGAATATAACAGTCAGTTGATATACATCGAAGAGACGAAGCTAGGACGCCATTTGGTAAACAAAATTGTGATCCTTTCCAACACACACACACACATATATATATATATATATATATATATATATATATATATATATATATATATATATATATATGTATATAAACTATCACCGATATATTACAATTCTCTATATGATTAATCAGAGAGGATTCAATAGTAGTATTGATCAGAGACTTACGAGTTTTATTTTGAATTAGCATAATCCCAGTATTTTTAGCTGGGATCCAAAACTATAAATGCTCTCACAAACACTTTATCCCCGGATGTGTGCAGTGCCCTTAGGGCTCATCGACCGGAATGGTGATTAATAATCATATCGCGCAGGCCAATAATCATTGAACATATATACAAACAGAGGCGGGCGCTGTGTCAATGTTGAACGTGTTACCGGCAACGTGGGAATAATGATATATAATTCATTTTTCCTAACATCACGGTAAATTTGAGTAAATTTGTTGAGCAGGGGAGGATCAGTGGTTTATAAATTCTTACCAGATGGCTAGACACAAGGCACTGCATGTACGTACAGCAAGTAGCAGATGGCTAGACACAAGGCACTGCATGTACGCACAGCAAGTAGCAGATGGCTAGACACAAGGCACTGCATGTACGTACAGCAACTAGCAGATGGCTAGACACAAGACACTGCATGTACGTACAGCAAGTAGCAGATTGTCTCGGTGGGTAAAGATATCCCGTGGTCATTTTGTCTTAAAGTAAAAGCGATGTAAGGATGACTTAACACTGGTGAGAGAGAGAGAGAGAGAGAGAGAGAGAGAGAGAGAGAGAGAGAGAGAGAGAGAGAGAGAGAGAGAGTTCCCACCCGTTGCCATATCGATGACTGCGTAATTTGAGTTTGATGGAGAATGTTATGGGTCAAAACGTTTGGTATGGCGGTGGGATATTTTTCTCTCACTAGTGTCAGGACAAGCAGGGAAGTGGAGACCCTGTTCTGTAACAAGCAGGGAAGTGGAGACCCTGTTCTGTAACAAGCAGGGAAGTGGAGACCCTGTTCTGTAACAAGCAGGGAAGTGGACACTCTGTGCTGTAACAAGCAGGGAAGTGGAGACCCTGTTCTGTAACAAGCAGGGAAGTGGACACTCTGTTCTGTAACAAGCAGGGAAGTGGAGACCCTGTGCTGTAACAAGCAGGGAAGAAGTGGAGACCCTGTTCTGTAACAAGCAGGGAAGTGGAGACCCTGTGCTGTAACAAGCAGGAAAGTGGAGACCCTGTTCTGTAACAAGCAGGGAAGTGGAGACCCAGGGAAGTGGAGACCCTGTGCTGTAACAAGCAGGGATGTGGCATGCATTCCCAGACAAAGAGAGTAATTGGCTCTGCTGGGCGGGCGACATATACATCCCAAGAGGTCAAAGGTCCTGTTTAGAGAGTGGAAGGTGAGTGTGTCTGACAGATTTCTCTCGTGAGGGACATCGAACCATTGTCGAAGCTCGGGATATCCTCAAACTGCCTTTCCCAAGCACACCGTGATGGTCCGTGGACATTACGGTAGTTAATCTAGGTCTCTAGTGATGGTAATTACCCTCGGCGTCGAGTGTTTTGTGTATAAAAACCTGCCAGTCGGTCTCTTTTGACGTTTCCTCGATAGCCCTCATACATACGTGGCCCTGTCGCACTTAGGCTTCTACGATGAGAGATTCGATGGGTTAAAAGAAAGAAGAAAAAAGGTGTGAAAGTTTTGTAAGATTTTGGACCTTTTTTATTTTTTTCCAAGTCGACCAGACTCTCATAAAAGTAACATCAAAAAACACTTGTGAAAAGTCACCGTCTCCCAACCAGTCCAGGGCAAAATCACCCTAGTGCCCCAGACAGCGCCTCGCCCATACGGAAGTCTTGCCTGTACAAGAAAATATGAAAAAAAAAACAAAAAACAATTGCCTTCTTGTTCCTTGCTGCACGGGCCGTTGTTTTTTTATGTATGCCATGCCCCGACCCCTCCAGCCCCTTGGGGCAAAAAGGGGGAGAGGGGCGTTATTTCCCCAAGAGTGCCCAACGCGAAGACAAGATGGTATTGAGTCTTTCCCTCTCTTGCTTGCTTGCTTGCTTGCCCAGCGTAGATAGATCTTCCCTACTTCCGAGTCTTATTACGATCTTCGCTCTCACGGATCAGCCGCCGAGGCTCTCAAAGCTATATTTTCGCCCTACTTGATATTCGCTGTGTTTGTAAGAGAGTGCTATGTCGGAGGTCGCTGATGGCGGCACAAATGCATCCACTTTGATCTGGGAAAATAGGTCGTAGGTCAAGGGGTAAAGATGCATATGTAAATGTATTTCGAAATAGATAACGTTTACGTATGTCATTCCATTTTGTCGACATAGTATATATATATATATATATATATATATATATATATATATATATATATATATATATATATATATATATATATCTTCTTTCTTTCATACTATTCGCCATTTCCCGCGTCAGCGAGGTAGCGTTAAGAACAGAGGACTGGGCCTCTGAGGAAACATCCTCATCCAACCCCCTTCTCTGTTCCTTCCTTTGGAAAAAAAAAAAAAAAATAAAGAAAAAGAGAGAGGGGAGGATTTCCAGCCCCCCGCTCCCTTCCCTTTTAGTCGCCTTCTACGACACGCAGGGAATACGTGGGAAGTATTCTTTCTCCCCTATCCCCACAATACAACAACAGTATCACAGACCCCCCACACACTACAGCAACAGTATCACAGACCCCCCCCACACTACAACACTAGTGACACAGACCCTCCCCCCCCGCGCTACAACACAGACCACCACACTCCAGCGTACCACAATAACAGGGGACCGCCACACTACAACATACTACAATAACACAGACCACCACACTACATCAGTGATCATGCTGGGGTAGCGATGCCAACAATAGCTCCCGCCCAGCTTCGGCCATGTAGAAAATTGGTCTTCATGTTCTGCCGCGCAAAACAAATAGGTGAAACAAAAGCTTGTGTAAAATGTTCACAATAGATGGTGGAGGCCTACCCAAGCAGCCTATAGGTAGAATGTGTTACGAAATAGCCAATGCCTCGTGTGTGTGTGTGTGTCGACGACCATTACATAAGATTGAAGAAAAAAAAAAGTCCCTTAGGGAAATCACATGAGAAAGGCCACCGCTTGGCCTCCCACGGTGAAAGCCATATGGGTGATTCTAAAAAGGAAAAGGAATTGAGATTTGAGGCTTTTAAGAAGACGAGATTAAGAGGAGGTTCAAAAGACCTGGAGACAGTAGGAGTGAGGGTATGATGGAGCCGATAAGCAGGTGAAGTTCGAAAGGTCTCGTTTCTTTGGGATGATGGGCTGCACCAAGGCATGCCTCAGAGAAGGAGACATCTGGGAGTCCAGATCGAGTGAAGATTTAAGCGAGTATTGGTGTGATCTGGCATAGCAAGCGAACTCCCTTACGACACGATGTGGTATGCCATCTATATCATACATATTGGAAAGGATCACAATTTTGCGCGTGATCAAGATATTCCTATGAGTCCACGGGGAAAATGAAACACGAAAAGTTCCCAAGTGCACTTTCGTGTAATAATCACATCATCAGGGGAGACACAAGAGAGAAATATAACAGTCTCTTCGATGTATATCAACTGACTGTTATATTTCTCTCTTGTGTCTCCCCTGATGATGTGATTATTACACGAAAGTGCACTTGGGAACTTTTCGTGTTTCATATTCCCCGTGGACTCATAGGAATATCATACATATGTATAGCATCATAGCTGTCATAGTGCTTGTAAGACCTTGGAAAGGATTAGTATGTAAGAGAGGACATGAGTTCACTGGGAGAGGTAGAAGAGGAGGGGAAGTTAGATTTAGAATCATCTAAGTAAATTTAAGAGGAAACTAAGGTGCTTGGGAGAGCGGCTGAATCAGTTAGAGATTAAGTACAAATTGATCAGGTTAGAAATGTGTTGGAAAGTCTGATTTGCAGGCACTGCTCTTGGAGATGCGTGTGGTTCAAGATGAGAGAGAGAGAGAGAGAGAGAGAGAGAGAGAGAGAGAGAGAGAGAGAGAGAGAGAGAGAGAGAGGTTATATCGTTTGAAAAGGCGAGAAAGGTCATCTTTCTGTGAGCTGGCTGCTTTGTCCAGGATTCGAACCCTGGACATTTTGTGTCGCCAACATTGTCAGCGAAAAATTTTCACTCCTATCACCTCATATCTTTTCGGAATACAGAACTCCTCAACCTAGCTTGTTAACAGCAAGAAACAATGAGTTCTTTTTTAATCTAACAATGATAAACTGTTACACGACCCTTACGCTGCCAGGAGGTCAGACGATTTGACCTTTGACCTGCCGTGTGACAGGTGTGCCTAGCCTGCCATCAATCACACGGTGGGTTCCAGACACATCCTTCCTGATTGGAGAACAGGCGATACATCAGAGATGGCAACCTAGATTGAGAGGACGAAAATCACACACACACACACACACACACACACACACGCACCCCTACACACACACACACTCGCACCCCTCCTTCCCACCCACACACACACACACGCACCCCTACCTCCCACACACACACACTCGCCCCCCTCCCTCCCACACACACATACACTCGCTCCCCTCCCTCCCACACACACCCACCCACCCACACACACACACACACACACACACACACACACACACACACACACACACACACACACACACACACAATGTCCCTAACGAACCACGGAAATGCTCCCTGTCTGACGACGGTTCTCTTTACGTATTCTCTTTCAATCTCTTGGCGTCCAGGGAGGGCGATCGACGCTTTTTATTATTATGGCAAGAAATTGTAATCCCTGACCTTCCCTGCTTCTCCCGTCGCTTCTCGTCGGAATTCCAATAGTCGTTCGATATCTTCCTCCTCTTTTTTTTTTTTTATCTTTTTATTCGGGTCCTGACCTCGATTTCCCGTGGGAAAGGTGAACGAGGGGTCAACGTGGGAGGACGATAATGTTGTTGTCGACGGGGTGATTTGCACACGTGAGTGTGACCTGATTTGGCATCGTTGCTGCGAATGGATTTGGTTATTAGTTATGAGCCGGATGGAGTAAGGAAAGGGTGGATCACTGACTTGCAGTGCGTGGGAAGGATAGATTCTATAACACATGATGGTCTATGACCAGGTTATCTGCTGGAGGACAGTACATGGGAAGGACAGATAACACAAGACCTGATGGTCTATGACCAGGTTATCTGCTGGAGGAGAGTACATGGGAAGGACAGATAACACAAGACCTGATGGTCTATGACCAGGTTATCTGCTGGAGGACAGTACATGGGAAGGACAGATAACACAAGACCTGATGGTCTATGACCAGGTTATCTGCTGGAGGACAGGACATGGGAAGGCCAGATAACACAAGACCTGATGGTCTATCACGATATATATATAGGCGTTACCGGACTCCACCCGCTTGTCGTTACGCCGCGATAGAAAAGACATCTTCAACGACGCTTTATGATCGTCTGTTGACGAGTGGGAATACCGAGAGTCTTGTCCGTCCGCCATATCCTGCTACGTAAAGTAGCGCACTGTTCAAGCTGCAGGAACCCTTCAGAAAAATGGTTCCTGTGGGTCGTATGATATCGATAATAATAGTAATGATAATGATAATAATAATAATAATGATAATGGTAATAATAGAAATATAATAATAATAATAATAATAATAATAATAATAATGGTAATAATGATAATAATATTAATAATGATAATATTAGTAATGATAATGATAATAATATTAGTAATGATATTAGTAATGATAATGATAATAATAATAATAGTAATAATGATAATGAAAGCTTCACTTGGCACATGTGTTTGTTCAGCGTGGAAAAGATGTACGTGCTAAGTACATATTGTCCTAAGGTCATAAAGCCAAGGTGTTGTTTGAGATGGAGGAGTGACCGTGGTCGTCTTTGAGGGAGAGTTTCTCTTCTCCTTACCCGTTTGTCTTCCTACTAATTACACGATTACGTGATTACGTGACTGAATGTGAACATCCTGGTCGGGAAAGGCATTTCAACTCGACAGGATCTGTCTCCATGACAAGTTAACAGAATCCGTGACAGATGGTCCGAAAAAACTTTTCCTGCACACTGCTTCTCTGACCTTTTTCCCCCAGTGACTTTCAACTGTTTTTTCTGTTTTATTCTCTTTTTCATCGTGTGTAATGTTAGAGGTTGTTTTTCTTTTCTATTAATTGCTTTTATCTACTGTGGATTTTAAGATTAGATTGGGTATCTGGCATTCACAGGGAGAGAGATTATATGTATATATTCCTTAGTGTTGCTTGCTGATAGATATGGCTGTTGAGGCGTCCTTAAAGATATTCAATTAACCATTGTCTTCCTTCCAGAATATATTACCTTAACCATAACATGGTAATAACATCAGCTCGTATCACCTCCCTGTCTGTTCTAACGTCCTGAAAAGGAGTTATGATTGAATGCCAAAACACCCGCTAGACATGGCGGTTGGTTGCCAGAGCAAGTGTGGGTGAGTAGGGTCTGGAGCTTAAAGGAGATAATCCTTGTGCCAGCGTCCGAACAGGCTAGCAAGCACACTAGCTAGTCACCTTTTCTGTCGGCGAGCATTGCAGCGTCGCTTCGGGCCCTACTCCCACTCGGTTGGACGTGGGGGTAAAGTAGGTCAAGTGACAGAGGATCTGGTGGTTTATGATGAAGTTATCTGCTAGAGGACAGTACATGGGAAGGCCAGATAACACAAGAACTGATGACCTGTGACCAGGTTATCTGCTGGATGACAGTACATGGGAAGGACAGATAACACAAGACCTGATGGTCTATGACCAGGTTATCTGCTAGAGGACAGTACATGGGAAGGCCAGATAACACAAGAACTGATGGTCTATGACCAGGTTATCTGCTGGATGACAGTACATGGGAAGGACAGATAACACAAGACCTGATGGTCTATGACCAGGTTATCTGCTGGAGGACAGTACATGGGAAGGACAGATAACACAAGAACTGATGATCTGTGACCAGGTTATCTGCTGGAGGACAGTACATGGGAAGGACAGATAACACAAGACCTGATGGTCTATGACCAGGTTATCTGCTGGAGGACAGTACATGGGAAGGACAGATAACACAAGACCTGATGGACTATGACCAGGTTATCTGCTGGAGGACAGTACATGGGAAGGACAGATAACACAAGACCTGATGGTCTATGACCAGGTTATCTGCCGGAGGACAGTACATGGGAAGGACAGATAACACAAGACCTGATTGTCTGTGACCAGGTTATCTGCTGGAGGACAGTACATGGGAAGGACAGATAACACAAGACCTGATGGTCTATGACCAAGTTATCTGCTGGAGGACAGGACATGGGAAGGCCAGATAACACAAGACCTGATGGTCTATGACCAGGTTATCTGCTGGAGGGCAGTGATAGTGGCCTAAAACAGTACAGTGGATGTGATACGTTTAATCTGGGTGCAGGATTAAACCAATGGTTTTCAAAGATAAAACTTTCACCTGACGTAATTACTCTTGGTTTAATGCATACACGTCAAGAGGGAGATAAAAAAGAAAGGAAAGATCAAGGAAAATAATTCTGAAGGGATCATTTGGTTAAACTTCAGTAATGTAACAGAGAATGAGATGTTGATGGACTAAGGAAGACCAGAAGAGGAATTGAAGTGGATTCAAAGGACATAAGATGGGGTTTTAAGGGAATACTTGCCAGGATGGGAGTGAAGGGATCGAAGAATAGGTTACTGAGGAATATAAGGAATAAGACTGAATTCTCTTATACATAGCTTTACATCCTATCCCATTCCGTCCCAATCCATCCAGGGAATCTCTTCCTTTCGCTCCTTGAAGATCAATCATCGAACTCTTGTGTCCATATCACGAAGGAGATATATGACTCCTGCGAAGGAGCCGTTTAGTTACCGGAGCCAATCCGAACTAAGGGATTCCACTGCCATCCTTCTTCGGTTCTCGTTGATATTCACCCTCAGGACACTGCACACGCAGAACCCCGAAGGATTCCCCATCTCCCCCTTTAAATCCACTGTCGGAGCCGTATCTCCATGGCTGCCCAGCCACTGGGAGGAAACCATTTTTCAAGGGGAGGAGATTTTAAGGAACAGAGACATTCTTCGAGGACGATCCATTTTGTGGGCTAGTCTGAGGACTCGGATCTTTGTGGTCCGAGGGAGTCTGGTTTGCGGATCTGTGACCTGCCCATCTTAAGGGTCAGGTCAGGTCAAAGGCCAAGCTATCATACCCAAGTGTCTTACCATCGTGCATAAGGCTTGTTCCATCGTGTTCAGGGGTCGTGTGTTAGTGCCTTAGTGTCGTAAATTTTGTTTAAAAGCTCAAGGGTCATAGATTCGTGCTCAGGGTTTGCACGCAAGGGTCGTAAGGTCGTCCTCAAGGGTCGTAAGGTTGTCCTCAAGGGTCATACCATTGTGTTCAAGGGGTTAACAATAATACATGACATCAATTAACTATCCGAAATTATATTTCTGTCTCGGCTGGGCTTTAGACTTGCGACTATCAATGTCGAATAGGCCATCAGCCTCAAGATACAACCACTGGAGAGATCTTGAATGCCTTTACGTGTTTAGATTGATCTTAAAACCATACACGTTCGCTCACTGCTTGTATTTGCTCGTCTCTCTCCAAGACCTGTTGGAGATAAGACACGAAAATCCCTTCTGGATTGTTGACTGGAGGGAAAATGGTTTCGGGAGCTGAAGAATGTGGCAGAGGGTTTGTTGAAGAGGATGGAAGTAGGGTGGTTGGGGATTGATGGGAAGCCCTTGGGAGTTGCAGCGAGAGGGAGAGAAATCCATGGGAGAAGGAAAGGAGAAAGGGCTTTGGGTTCTAAGGCTCATTCAAGGTTTTTTTTTCCATGGCACCTTCTTTTGGACATTGTGTATTTCCTTCATGTTTTTGTAAATTTGTTTCATCTCGTAATTGATTGATACATCTAGTCATCCTTTACTCTGTCCATTCATCATTTCCCTGCACTGCGAATACTGATTTTAAACCAGTTTTTACATATATTTCATATCAGTTGTCTAACATCTTGTGTATTATTGTTTCCAGGATGTTCAAGACCGTAGTAGCCAATAGGAGGATTAAGGTAAGATTAAAAATTAAATTTTACACCCAACAAAAAGGAAAAATTATTTTTACATTTTTCTAAATTTGTTTCACAGGATGAAGAATTTAGACGTATGTTCTCGGGTATACCCTCATATTGTTAGCCCTGTTCTCATTATGTACATTTCTCAATATACGTAAAACAAAGTATACAGTGTTCAGTATACGGTTTTTTATTTCGAGAGTAATTACCACTCAGATCAGCTGCCATAATTTGATAAGAAATGTGTCTCGCATTTACGCTCAACCAGCCTTTCCTAGACTAGTCATGGCGTTCCTTTTGAAATCCGCCGGATCGACCCACCCATCTATAAAGATAATTTATTTGTTGGGTGTACCTGTATAGATAATTGTCCTTTTGGGTTTTGGTGTAATTCACGTATGCAAATTATTCATCGGTACTTCTGTCTGCGCCACTGCCTCCTGGTAAGTACCTGTGTTCCCGAATTCGTTTATATTTTTTCTTTTTCTTGTGGAAGGGATCTTTCAGTAGATTCGTCTAATGTCCATGTTTTGTTTTTATTGTTTTTTTTGCCTTTGTATTGACTCCGTACTTGGTTTTTGACGTCAGTTGTTTAGTTAAGAAGATTGTTTGCTTGTCGTTTACCTGGTCGTGGTCCTGAGCCTCCCTCTACGAGTGTTTACATGATGTGTTTACATGAGAAACACAGACAACAGGAGGCTAGATTGGCCCACGGCTGGGTTATGTGAAAAAGAAATATTCAACTTGATAAAGAAATGTAATTCCACTCAGCACGGACTACCCGCTGCTGCACATTATCCTTCTAGTGCCCCCGTTAACGTTGTCGTTTATGCTTAGATTTCTGGCGTTTTTCTCAAAGTATACCTGAATGTATATACTATTTGTCTCAAAGACTTCTGAAGGTATTTATAGTTTTAGCTTTCACTGAGGCTGCTGACAGCATCACGGCATCTTATTCCGGTGTTCAACACACCGATGGGAGAAGAAGCTTTATCCACGTCCATGCTCCATCTTTTAGCTTTAAGTTTTATTCCATTTGCCCTTGTAACCTGTTTTCTTGTATTTCGAAAAATGTTCGTGGTTTACTTTATCGAACTTGTTCAGAATTTTGAACAGTTGGGTTTTAAGTCGCCTCGAAGTCGACGTTTTTTTTTTCTTTTTTTAAGGGAGAAGAGATCCAATAGTTTTAGCCTCTCTTCGTATGCCAGATTTCTAAAGATGGGTTCAGTTTTGTCGCGCTTCTTTGTACTTGTTCTAATTTTTCCTCGTCTTTTTTTTTTTATAGTTTGGAGACCAAAAAGTGTGGTCTTACCTGAGAATTATAAAGTGTAAGAATTGTTTCTGGTGTCTTATAATCTATGCTCCTGGCAATGAAACCAAACATTTGGCTACCTTATTTATTTGCTGCTTGACACTGTTTAGTGTATTTCAAATTGTTGCTTATGACGACTTCAAGGTCCTTTTTCTTCATTTGCTTTAGTGAGAGAGTTTTTGAATAGTTTGTAGTCGAATAGTTTGTAGTCGTAACGTATATTCTTGTCTCCAAAGTGCGTAATGTTACACTTGTTTACCTTGAACTTCATTTGCCATCTGTCTGACCACTCTGCTGGTAAGTTAAGATCTCTTTGAATCATTTCGCAGTGCCTCCTACTTTAGCATCGTCAGCAGATTTGGAGATCTCAGATATGAGACAGAGTTCTTGGTCATTAATGTATATTATGAAAAGAATTGGTCCTAGGACCGATCCCTGTGGCACACCACTCGTTACGTCCAGCCCACCTGAGGCTTCGCCGTTTTAATACCACACTCTGCTTTCTTCCTGTAAGCCCGGTCTCTCATCCATGTACAGAGTTCTTCACCGATTCCGTGTGCTTTTTTGAGTTTATGTAAAAAGTCTCTTGTGAGGCACTTTATGCAAAGCCTTTTGGAAACCTAAATATGCGACATCAGACTGGAATTTTTCGTCCCAGTTCTGATAAATAACATCAAAGGATTCCTGCAGATTCGTGAGGCAGGATCTTCTATAGCGGAAACCGTGTTCGTTGCCCTATGTAACTTTGTGTTCTTTTAAAAACGCGACAATTTTGTCTCGTATTATTTTTTTTTCCCATTATTTTATCTAACACTGACGTAAGGCTAATTGGGCGTTCATTCAAGGCACACTTTGTCTTCTTATATATATATATATATATATATATATATATATATATATATATATATATATATATATTTCCTGGGGATAGGGGAGAAAGAATACTTCTCACGTATTCCCTGCGTGTCGTAGAAGGCGACTGAAAGGGGAGGGAGCGGGGGGCTGGAAATCCTCCCCTCTCGTTTTTTTTTTTTTTTATTTTCCAAAAGAAGGAACAGAGAACGAGGCCAGGTGAGGATATTCCCTCAAAGGCCCAGTTAACTGTTAACGCTTCCTCGCTAATGCGGGAAATGGCGAATAGTTTGAAAGAAAAAAGAAATATATATATATATATATATATATATATGTATATAGGAGTAACATTTGCTAGTTTCCAGTCAGTTGGCACCTGACCATCCGATAGAGATTTGTTGAATATTTTTTGTTATGGAGTGTACAAAAAATCTTGGAGCTGAGTTAACTGGGCCGTTGGAATTGCTAGGATTTAATTGGTCCAGGTATTTTAAGTACAGGTGACCAGTGCATTCGCCTGGTAACCTGAAACGAGGGACCCCAAAGCTAGGGAACGAGGCAGAGCAGTGACCCTGACGCTGAGAGACGACGTAGAGCAGTGACCCTGACGCTAAGAGACGAGGTAGAGCAGAGACCCTGACGCTGAGAGTCGACGTAGAGCAGTGACCCTGACGCTGAGAGTCGACGTAGAGCAGTGACCTTGACGCTGAGAGACGACGTAGAGCAGTGATCCTGACGCTGAGAGACGACGTAGAGCAGTGACCCTGACGCTGAGAGACGACGTAGAGCAGAGGTTCTGACGCTGAGAGACGACGTAGAGCAGTGACCCTGACGCTGAGAGACGACGTAGAGCAGTGACCCTGACGCTGAGAGACGAGGTAGAGCAGTGGTTCTGACGCTGAGAGACGACGTAGAGCAGAGGTTCTGACGCTGAGAGACGACGTAGAGCAGTGACCCTGACGCTGAGAGACGACGTAGAGCAGTGACCCTGACGCTAAGAGACGAGGTAGAGCAGAGACCCTGACGCTGAGAGTCGACGTAGAGCAGTGACCTTGACGCTGAGGGTCGACGTAGAGCAGTGATCCTGACGCTGAGAGACGACGTAGAGCAGTGATCCTGACGCTGAGAGACGACGTATAGCAGTGATCCTGACGGTGAGAGACGACGTAGAGCAGTGACCCTGACGCTGAGAGTCGACGTAGAGCAGTGATCTTGACGCTGAGAGACGACGTAGAGCAGAGACCCTGACGCTGAGAGACGACGTAGAGCAGAGACCCTGACGCTGAGAGACGACGTAGAGCAGTGACCCTGACGCTGAGAGACGACGTAGAGCAGAGACCCTGAACCACACCAGTACTCCTTTGTGTTTCCTCCCAGCGGCACGGAGGATTTTACCGACCCGGGTGTTGTGAGTACGAGTGCTGTGTGTGGTGTACGATGATGGGTTGGGAGCAGGCAGGAGAAGCGTTCACTGACCCTGGTATCTGTAGGGTCAGGTCAGGTGCGGTCCTAGTAATGGAATCCCTGACACCAGCCTGGATCCCCCTGACACCAGACTGGACCTTCTGACACCAGCCTGGACCTTGTGACACCAGCCTGGACCTTCTGACACCAGCCTGGATCCCCCTGACACCAGACTGGACTTTCTGACACCACCCTGGAAACCCTGACGCCAGGCTGGACCTCCTGACATCAGACTGGACCTTCTGACACCAACCTGTATCCCCTGACACCAGACTGGACCGTCTGACGCCACCCTGGAAACCCTGACACCAGACTGGACCTTCTGACACCAGCCTGGATCCCCCTGACACCAGACTGGACTTTCTGACACCACCCTGGAAACCCTAACACCAGCCTGGACCTCCTGACACCAGACTGGATCCCCCTGACACCAGACTGGACCTTCTGACACCACCCTGGAAACCCTGACGCCAGCCTATGCCTCCTGAACACGAGCTTTTGACTCCTCTTCCACCACTAGCCAGGGGGGGTCTTTGACACCGCCTCTGGCCACTGACAACACCCTGGGTCTCTAACAACATCCCTGAACCTCTGACACACGTCTAGGCCTCTTCCAGCCTCCTGGTGGAGGACACCAACTTACCTAACGAATCTGACACCAGGGGGGGTCTTTGACACCGCCTCTGGCCACTGACAACACCCTGGGTCTCTAACAACATCCCTGAACCTCTGACACACGTCTAGGCCTCTTCCAGCCTCCTGGTGGAGGACACCAGCTTACCTAACGAATCTGACACCAGCCTCTCGGGTCGACTATGACCCGTGAGCCAAAGTTAGGTCAGACGCCAAAAGTTCGCCCCCTAATGAAAATAGTTTTGGCCAAACATTTGCAGACTCCTAAATCCTCTTTGTGGGAAGTTCCGGAAACAGTGGAAGGGTTTCTGAGCAATTAGATCCCCGGTTGTGTATGCGTGATAAGGGAGGCCAGGTCCCACTGAGAGTCTAGCGTCTTTCCTCGTCTGAACTCGCCCACCAAACCCCCCTTCGACCGCTCTCGGTCCGACTGAATGTCTTTATTTCCCCCCCCCCAAAAGCACCTCCGACTGTATTACGAGACGCTGTTGTATTCCTGTAGTTACTCTGGACCTCTTTGACTGTACTAAGACTATGTATTCATGCACACAAGACCCTCTTCATACGAATGTCATTTCCCCACAGCTCGCAGCGTAGGTATATATTAAGCATCTATATATTGAGGCGTTAAGGTGTGTGTGTGTGTGTCTTTTATATCAATATAGAGCAGTCCAGACTACGCTAGCCTTTTTATAAGAGAACCTCGTAATCCGTCCTTGTTGCTCCTCCTCCCCCGCCATCCACACCCGACCCCACACTCCAACCACTGATATTAACTTTTGGTTATGTGTAAAACATGTAAATATCCCGCCTTGTTCACTCATTAAAGTTCTCATTTAACAGTAATGCCGCTCTCTCCTGCCTCTGATACTGGTGGTTGCAATGGCGGAGGTGCTTCGACTAGGGACATTATACAGAGCATTTACTGCTTTACTGTCCTGTCTTCCTCTGCATGTACGTGGGGGAATGTAGGTCACTATTGCTGTCCCCTAGCAATATATATATATATATATATATATATATATATATATATATATATATATATATATATATATATATATTTATATATATATGTGTGTGTGTGTGTTACCAAATGGCGTCCTAGCTTCGTCTCTTCGATGTATATCAACTGACTGTTATATTTCTCTCTTGTGTCTCCCCTGATGATGTGATTATTACACGAAAGTGCACTTGAGAACTTTTCGTGTTTCATTTTCCCCGTGGACACTTGTGTATGGAATGATGATTCCCTCATTTCAAGCCACGTAATTCTCCTGTAACGTAATCATTTCCCTTGAATCATGTCTCTTGGCTTGATCAGCCGATCCTTCCATGATATACACTCGTGGCATTTCGTCCTCGTCTAGACACATCGTCACGCTTGGCAGAGTCCACCAAAGAGGTGAGGCTGCAGGGAAGTGATTGCGTATGAATATATTTCCGCGTAATTTCAACCCAGGCTCTTACTGAACGTGAGTCGTAAATGCATTTTCGAACTGTTGCCCCTACGTTGTTATCGCCCGCGCTGGTTTGTTTACATGTCAGTTCGCCTGCCATTCAAAACAGGATCTTTGGTTTGGATCTTTGATGTAAGATGTAAATACACTTACACTTACCTTACTTTCCTTCACGTGGATTACCATGCGTTTCTTGTCTTCAAGATTTTCTTTTAATCTAGCTGCTTTTCCTGCCAACCCTGTGTTACCATCTATCCTATATGAAGTCCTAACCTTTTTTTTCGTATACCTGATGGTGACGTGTTTGTCCTGTGAACCGCCACTGTTCGACTCGATAGACATTTTTTGTCCTGTTCGACTCGATAGACACTTTTTGTCCTGTTCGACTCGATAGACACTTTTTGTCCTGTGAACAGCCACTGTTCGACTCGATAGACACTTCGGAAGGATTGGATCACTTATAATGACATATTCTGCAGCGATTCATAAGCTTGAGATCTTTTTTTTTTCAAGTTGTCTATATTTGCCTGAAGTATAGGGTCATAGATGCTTGAAGATGGTATATTTCTACTCTTGAATACGACGCTGTAACCTGTATTTTCTACACCACTAACTCGTCTCCTGATCACAGTTTTCACTTCGTCTATGAGGGACCTCAGTGCCCTCGTGTGTACTGGCGGCGTTTTGCTCGCGGCGGGAGAGAAGGAGATAAGACAAGAGATAAGGAGAGAAACACACACACACACACACACACACACACACACACACACACACACACACACACACATACATTCTCCCTCTCTCTGTCATTCAACGTTCCCTCACCTCACCCACCCTCCCAGTTCCACACTTCACCCCCCTGCCCCCATCACACCACACAGACACACACACACACACACACACACACACACACACACACACATTCATATACCTTTTATGAATATTGTAACACCTTTTGACAAGCGCTGGGATATGTACACAGCGTGTCATCCATATTTGATGCCAAATACATGTGTGTGACTGGCGTGCGCGTCTATTTCCATCATCTGCCTCGGGTAGACTGAATCGTCTCGTGTATAAAAATGCCCTACATTACGCTGGGAGATATTCAGGTGTGTTTTTCTGAGAAAAATAAGTATTCCAAGTAACATAATGCAGACGCGTTAGGTACTGGGTGCTAAATAAGACTTCGATATTGATTATAAGTCTTCAAATAAGACTTCGATATTGAGTATAAGTCTTCAAATAAGACTTCGATATTGATTGTAAGTCTTCAAATACTTATTCTTTTTCGGTTGCAAAGGCTAATTTTAAGCTCATGGGCTTCCCAAGGCCAATTAAGGCAGTCAATCTCAGTTTAAGACTACCAACTGAAGGGGGTCTTCGAAGACCTTCTGCTTGTTTGTTAAAAGCTCATACTGCAACAGTGCACACACACACACACACACACACACACACACACACAACACACACACACACATACTCCTACACACCTATACACACACACTCTTACACACCTATACAGACACTCTTGTCTGATACACTTGTGAGCAAGCCACCCACTCACATAAGACAAGGGGGTTCATTACACTCCACTTGAAACTTGAGACTCTTCTCCTACAAACGAAGCCCAGTCGTCACTCCAGCTGCCTTTCACACGTTACCCTCTTCTTAACGTCTTCTAAAACTTTCCTACTTTATTGAGTAGGCTTTACTTTCATGGGGTGCTGGAACCTTCCAGTCATCAACTGGTCCTCTTCTGGTTCTGGAGACTTCCAGTCATCACCTGGTCCGCTCCTGCTGGTGCTGGAGACTTCCAGTCATCACCTGGTCCTCTCCTGATGGTGCTGGAGCCTTCCAGTCATCACCTGGTCCTCTCCTGCTGGTGCTGGAGCCTTCCAGTCATCACCTGGTCCTCTCTTGCTGGTGCTGGAGCCTTCCAGTCATCACCTGGTCCTCTCTTGCTGGTGCTGGAGCCTTCCAGTCATCAACTGGTTCTTTCCTACTGGTGCTGGAGCCTTCCAGTCATCACCTGGTCCTCTCCTGCTGGTGCTGGAGCCTTCCAGTCATCACCTGGTCCTCTCCTGCTGGTGCTAGAGCCTTCCAGTCATCAACTGGTCCTCTCCTGCTGGTGCTGGAGCCTTCCAGTCATCACCTGGTCCTCTCCTGCTGGTGCTAGAGCCTTCCAGTCATCAACTGGTCCTCTCTTGCTGGTGCTGGAGCCTTCCAGTCATCACCTGGTCCTCTCCTGCTGGTGCTGGAGCCTTCCAGTCATCACCTGGTCCTCTCCTGCTGGTGCTGGAGCCTTCCAGTCATCACCTGGTCCTCTCCTGCTGGCGCTGGAATCCCTTGGTATTACTTCAAGAACAGGCTGGTGATAGTGGAAGAATGGGGTTGGTACTTGATTCCTGTGCAGGCTCCGCCGCTCTTATAACACGCCAGGGAACCAATGCTGGAAGCAGTGCTGGAATTGCCACGTATCTCTTGAGGGAGGCTGTTCTGCACCGGGTCGTAAATAAGTACGCTTTAGGACACCTGACTCTCTCCTGACAAAGGCTGTGTAGCGACAGCCTTCAACGAACGTCTCGAGTGAAAAATAACGATGGCTGGAGAGTATACATCCTCGCCCAGCTGGCTATGTTCTCCCAACCTCGAGGATCTCGGGAATACATCGCGTGATGCGTCACCAGCCTTGTGTGTCCACATCACGAACGGGATTGGTCATATCTTGAGGTGGGAGGGAGCGAGGAGGGATTCACTGAGGTGACCCCGGGATTGTTTTTGTTCGGAGGGGGGGAGGAGGATCCGATCCTTCATCTATCTTCCCACTTCATTGGTATTCAGGTTCGACCTTCCAGCCAAGGGGTATAGAGGACTCTCCCTTGGATCCACCGATGCCACCGTTCGTGTACGTTCTCTCGCTCGGGATATTTGTGTCTATATTTCTCCATAAGGCTCAGTTAGGGTGTAGCTTAGGGTCGTCCCCCGGCGAGATCCAAGTATACGGGTGCGGATGGGGTGAGGAGGAGGAGGAGGAGGGAGACAACGAGGTTTACACGGGGTGAATGGCAAGTTTATAGCGGCTTGGGAGACTGGGAGAAGGTGGGCCTCCCTTCGAGCCGTCTGTATTATTCTGTCCCGCTGAGGTACTACTACTGGGTGAGGGATTCGCAAGAGGGGCATCAGCTTAGTGGCACAGGGAGGTACAGACTGACGCTGAGGCACAGACGTGTGTACGACGTCTGGTTATATGTCTTCATTCTGTGCTTTGATCTTTCACCGCCTGACCCACCCTCCCTCTCTCATGTCGTAGGCCCGGCCTTCGTCGCTCAGGGTCATGCCGCCGTGAGCTGGTGTCGCACCGTCGTGAGCTCGTGTCGCACCGTCGTGAGCTGGTGTCGTACCGTCGTGAGCTGGTGTCGTACCGTCGTGAGCTCGTGTCGTACCGTCGTGAGCTGGTGTCATACCGTCGTGAGCTGGTGTCGTCCCGTCGTGAGCTCGTGTCGTACCGTCCTGAGCTGGTGTCGTACCGTCGTGAGCTGGTGTCGTACCGTCGTGAGCTGGTGTCGTACCGTCGTGAGCTGGTGTCGTACCGTCGTGAGCTGGTGTCGTACCGTCGTGAGCTGGTGTCGTCCCGTCGTGAGCTGGTGTCGTCCCGTCGTGAGCTGGTGTCGTACCGTCGTGAGCTGGTGTCGTACCGTCGTGAGCTGGTGTCGTACCGTCGTGAACTGGTGTCGTACCGTCGTGAGCTCGTGTCATACCGTCCTGTTCTCATTCAAGCATCAGTTTCACCAGTACGAGGTGCTGAGCCTATGTGTGTGTGTGTGTGTGTGTGTGTGTGTGTGTGTGAGGGGAAAGTCTGTTGTTTCTTCTATGTTGGTAGGGGGGGGCGGGACTCTGGTAGACTCTGGACTCTGGTTGGTGACAGGCGATATAGTCCCGGACGTCGGCTGTCGCAATTTGCATAAACGACCTGAAAGTTTTAAAGGTTAGACCAATTTGATGTTGATAGTTCCAAGATATAATGTCAGGAGTTTAGATAATTGATGGGATGTCCAATACGAAGCCGCCTCCTTCTCCTGCTTCTCCTCCTCTGCATAATGGAGGAAAACGAAACAAAACAAAACTCGCAAAGTTATGTCACGTCTCGCAACACGAAAATGTCAGGCAAAAACGAAACAAAAAAAAACTCGCAAAGTTATATCACGTCTCGCAACACGAAAATGTCAAGCAAGGATCAAGTATCAGACTCTACATAGGAGATAATGCTTGGACTCGTCTATCATAGATTATGTGGAGGAGGATCTAATGCAGTTTTGTGGCGATGGGAACAAGGCCTTCGTAGTTATTCTGTGTACGGAAGGACACAGACACTAAACAAATTGTGTTCCTATAAAAGTTTTTTATTTTTTGTCACTTTTTCTGTAATTCTATTTGTGTGTGTGTGTGTGTGTGTGTGTGTGTGTGTGTGTGTGTGTGTGTGTGTGTGTGGTTGAAGTTAGGCTCGGTAGGGTGTCTGCTTTCGTAGCTATTGCCTGCTGACCGTTGCTCATCCACGGGGGCCGCCCGGGGTCGAGTGTATAGGTTCGAGTCCTGGTCGTGGCAGTTGGTCCACAGTCACTCAAGCTCTTCATCCTCTCTTAGGGGATAGTTAATAATCTGGATACCTGGCTTAGGCTAGGATATATATATATATATATATATATATATATATATATATATATATATATATATATATATATATATTAGCAACATTCTGGCTACTTGAAAGTAGTAGTCTTTTAACAACATTTAATGGTTAACGACACAGTTTGCTAATGATAAGACGATAGTTAGAACATTTCGTATAGAGGTCCAAATCAATCAAAACTGAATGCAGCGCAGTTCACTTTAATATCAAAATTAATTCATTCGTTTAATTACAAAATTTAAAGGTAACAGAATGTTCGGGTTCAATGCTAATTCAAATACAGTGATTCGCCTGTGGTTTAGTGTACATCAGCGGTGGATCTCTCCTGGTATGTGTCCACATCTCTGGACACCTCGTCTCCATGATTGTTCGCGTCGGGAGAGACCCGTTCCTGGTACACACGCGCCTGCCTGCGTATGATTTACCTGGTGAGCAGTCCACCACCCATCGTCGCCATCTCCCCACCTCATCGTAACTCCCCATCTCCTCACAACTCCCCATCAGCTCGTAATCTCCCAACCTCATCAAAACTCACACCTCGTCAACACCCCACCTCATTACAACTCCCCACACTTCCTCCCCACACGTTCCACTCTCTCCCCACAGGCTCCACTCCCCACATATTCCACTCCCTCTGGGTTCCACATCGCCATACTGGCTTCGTCTGGCGGGGAGGGGGAAGCAGGGGTTCCCTGCGTATAAACCAGTCAGACTCCATGGCTCGCCTCATGACATGGTCTTGCCTCGTGGACAAACGGATGGTACGTGGTCGACGCTCCCGGCATCTTGAACTGGGAAAACCACCCTTCTGAGACAGAAGGAAGTCGTGTTTAATCCCATATGCCACCCAGAGGTATCGTCTTTCATGATAGACGAGAGAGAGAGAGAGAGAGAGAGAGAGAGAGAGAGAGAGAGAGAGAGAGAGAGAGAGAGAGTGTGAGAGAGAGAGAGAGAGAGAGACTTTTTCATACGTAATTATCTCATTTGTATATATATGTATATACAAGATTCTGGACAATTTAGAATTCAAATTGGGTTATTTCAGATTGATTGAGCTAAGGTTGCGGTCAACGTTTTCTGATTGCATTCATATAAGTAAAAAAAGAAAGGAGAAAAAAAAGAAGAAAATGGATGTAGAATGGGATACAGAAATACGGCCCTTGAGCATCATGACGGTATACGTTCCTTTAACTCGACGGTACGACCCTTGAGCATGACGGTATACGTTCCTTTAACTCGACGGTACGATCTTTGAGCACCATGACGGTATACGTTCCTTTAACTCGACGATACGACCCTTGAGCACGACGGCACGACCCCTTACCGCGACGGTACGACCCCTGGATGTGATGGGCTGGTCCCTGACGAGCATCACCAGCACCCCCTCAGTCCTTCCTCGAGGTTAGGTGAATTTTCCAGTGGAAGCTCAGGCATTGATTGACCTTCGGGTCAAAGTACACAAGACCGATTTGTGGAAATCGCTGGAACCAACTGTGGCGAACCCTTGTTTAGTTTAGCCAACGCCTCAACGTATGAGCGTCCAGGTGAAATGACGCTTTGGAACCATCTCAACCCAGACCTACCCCATTCGCGTCTCATTCCTTACATTCCTTTCTCCTACACTTCATTCTTGGTCTTCGTCTCATTCCTTACGTTCTTTTCTCCTACACTTCATTCTTGGTCTTCGTCTCATTCCTTACGTTCTTTTCTCCTACACTTCATTCTTGGTCTTCGTCTCATTCCTTACATTCCTTCCTCCCACACTCAGTTCTTCATTCCTGGCCCTCAAAGCCGTGACTGGGACCTTTGTCATGGGAGTTTACTGGCTGTTAACAAGTAACACCTTTAACACCGCGTCCGTGCCACTGTAAGAGATAGTAATACCCGGAATGAAATACCATCCTCAGACATGCAAGCTCGTACCAAAGATATTTCTCCTTTTTCTTCAGTAAAGTCTATATTTCCGTCCTGATTGTATGCCATTGGAGAAGGGTATGGTGACGAGTGCCTTACCCTGCAGCTGTTTCCAGCGTCGTAGATTTCATATTTTCCAGAGAGTTCTTTTTCGAAGGGCCTGGAAAACGCGTTGTTGTCTTGGACTAAGAAGGAATAACTCGAGTGTCTGTGGAGGTGCACCTTGATGCTGAGCGCATCCCGTACTCCTTCCCGCCCTTCAAGGGCGAGGTTGAGCCTCGAGTTACGATGACGTATGAAGGCAATTTGCGACAGTCGTAAGGGAACGAGCGGCAGATTACGTCTCCTGGGAATGTTATTGTGTCTGTCCCCCTTACGTTACTATGGCTTCACACATCATTGACCATGACCCTCTAACGAGGCTATTCGTTGTGCTTCAGGGTAGATACAGGTAGATGAATAGGTAGATAGATAGTAATTAAATAGACAAATTGATGAGGATCGATGACAGTTAGGAAGACAGACAGACATACAGAGAGAGAGACATAGACAGAGAAACTGATGGAGAGAAAGATAGATAGACAGATAGACGGATATGTAGACAGATAGATATGTAGATAGACAGATGGATAGATAGATAGACAGAGAGATAGACAGACGTTGGTGATATAGCACGTAAGGCCTCGCCAAAGGGACAACAAGGTTGGGTGAACCAGGGCAACAACAGCACTTGAACATTAGACTAGCCTGGTATTACTGGCTCAGATGAGAAGCGAAGTGGAGGGAACGACTGGGCGAACGAGTGGGTGGACGAGTGGCTGACTGGGCGGGCGAGGAGGTGGACGAGTTGCTGACTGGACGGGCGAGGAGGTGGACGTGTGGCTGATTGGGCGGGCGAGGAGGTGGACGAGTGGCTGACTGGACGGGCGAGGAGGTGGACGAGTGGCTGACTGGGCGGGCGAGGAGGTGGACGAGTGGCTGACTGGGCGGGCGAGGAGGTGGACGAGTGGCTGACTGGACGGGCGAGGAGGTGGACGAGTGGCTGACTGGGCGGGCGAGGAGGTGGACGAGTGGCTGACTGGGCGGGCGAATGGGTGGACGAGTGGCTGACTGGGAGGACGAGTAAGTGGACGAGTAGGTGACTGGGCGGGCGAGTGGCCGAGTGCGTGAACCAATGGTTGAGTGGGGTGGAAGAGCACCTGATGAGTGGGTTGACGAGCGCTTGAGTGGGCTGGCGGTGTGGGCGGAGGAACGTGACTGAGGCAGACGCCTCCACACAACAGGATGAAACATTATCCCATTAAGAATAACACGTCTGAACTGAGACACACACACACACACACACACACACACACACACACACACACACACACACACACACACATACACACAGGCTGGAGCCTTCCAGGATCACCTGATCCTCTCCTGCTGGTGCTGGAGCCTTCCAGTCATCACCTGGTCCTCTCATGCTGGTGCTGGAGCCTTCCAGCATCACCTGACCCTCTCCTGTTGGTGCTGGAACCTTCCAGTCATCACCTGATCCTCTCCTGCTGGTGCTGGAGCCTTCCAGTCATCACCTGATCCTCTCCTGCTGGTGCTGGACCTTCCAGTCATCACCTGGTCCTCTTCTGCTGGTGCTGGAGCCTTCCAGTCATCACCTGATCCTCTCCTTCTGGTGATAGAGCCTTCCAGTCATCACCTGGTCCTCTCCTGCTGGTGCTGGAGCCTTCCAGTCATCACCTGGTCCTCTCCTGCTGGTGCTGGAGCCTTCCAGTCATCACCTGATCCTCTCCTGCTGGTGCTGGAGCCTTCCAGCATCACCCGACCCTCTCCTGCTGGTGCTGGAGCCTTCCAGCATCACCTTATCCTCTCCTGCTGGTGCTGTAGCCTTCCAGCATCACCCGATCCTCTCCTGCTGGTACTGGAGCCTTCCAGTCATCACTTGGTCCTCTCCTGCCGGTACTGGAGCCTTCCAGTCATCACCCGACCCTCTCCTGCTGGTGCTGGAGCCTTCCAACATCACCCAATCCTCTCCTGCTGGTGCTGGAGCCTCCAGTCATCACTCCGCCAACAGGCTGGTAGCGGGACAAAGTGGGATTTCCAAGTCCAGATCCTGGTATTGGCGCTCCTGGACTCACAATGGAAGATCCATATTTCATTTCGAGTTACAAATCGAGTCGGAACTTCCAGGGAATTCGTTCCTCTGCTCGTAGCAGTACCTAGACCATTTTCTTTTTTTCTTTTTTTGGACTACGCTTGCTCGATGTTCCTCCCTGAAAAAAGAAGAGAACGTGTAGGGGGTGTGGCGGTGGGTGGCAGAGGCATCCAACAATATCCACAATATCCCCTCGGGAACTGCTGGTTCAGAAATTATTTGTATATCTACTGACTGTTATATTTCCATCTTGCATCTCCCCTGATGATGTGATTATTACACGAAAGTGCACTTGGCAACTTTTTTAAGTGTTTCATTTCCCCGTGGACTCATAGGAATATATATATATATATATATATATATATATATATATATATATATATATATGTGTGTGTGTGTGTGTGTGTGTGTTTGTGTGTGTGTGTGTGCGTGTGTGTGTGTATGTAAAGCCTCCCCAAGTCTTTGACGCAATCTCATCACATCTCAGATATCCTTTACCACACACACACATACACCCTACCCCCTACCGAATCCCTGCCCCCCCTCCCCCCCAATCCCCCTTTCCATCCAACCCATCTCGGAAAATCTGGGAGACATTCTTGTCGAGTCATCGATCCCACGTATCCAGGTCGCAGATGGAGATGAAGGGTTTCGATCCCACACACCCATGTCGCGGATGAGGGTTTGAAGGCTTCTCGGGAAGCTCTGGTTATAGAGGGCGAGCCTTGGGGGGAGGTAAGAGATGAGGTTCTCCAATTTTCTCGAGGTCTTGGTGAGTTCGATCACAGATCAAATAAGAGTGTTTCGAGGGATGAAGATGGCGGGGGAATCCTGAGGGATCTAGGTCATCCTTGAGGACACTGTTGTGGCTGTATCATCCAGGTCATCCTTGAACACTCCCTCCCCCATCCCACCACTGTTGAGGGTGTACCATCCAGGTCATCTTTGACCTCCCACTGTTGAGGCTATACCTCCTTGGTCATCCTTGACACCCCCCGCCTCCACCTTGAGGCTATATCATCCAGATCTTCCTTGACCTCACATCATCCTGGTCATCCTTGACCCCACTGTTGAGGCTATACCATCCTGGTCATTCTTGACCTCCCACTGTTGAGGCTATACCATCCTGGTCATCCTTGACCTCCCACTGTTGAGGCTATACCATCCTGGTCATCCTTGACCTCCTACTGTTGAGGCTAAACCATCCTAGTCATCCTTGAACCCCATTGAAAGGATGTATGTCACCCAGACCGTCCTCTGGCTAAGGCACGCTGCCTCAGCCCCGTGCCAACTTCCACCGTTCCTCCGGCCATTTCATTAATGACTAATTGGTCTTTCAGTTGCGCCAGAGACCAAGATGAAGTTTATGATCGTTCCGTTTCCTCCAGGGGCTCCTGGTTCGCCGCCCAGGGCTGACCTGTTGCGTTATCAACTGGTGTGTGTGTGTGTGTGTGTGTGTGTGTGTGTTACAGTACTCATCTTCCATCCATTGTGAAAGGAAGGGACCAGCAGTTGGCCTCCGTCAATATCCCAGCAGTTGATCCCCGCCAATGTCCCAGGACCTGATCCCCGTTAGTGTCCCAAACAACAAACCCCCGTTACTGTGTCCCAACAGGTTCATCCCCGTTAGTTTCCCAACAGATGACCTATGTTACCGTGTCCCAGCAGGTCATTCGCGTTAGTTTCCCAACAGGTAATGCCAAGTTAAGTGTCCCACAAAGATATCCCAGATAGTGTCCCCACAATAAGAAATTCTAAACCAAGAAGAATTAGAAAGATAACTTTACCTTTGAATCAGACGTGAACTAGTTTACCCCTCACAAGTATATTCAAGCCAACGACATACGCAGATCAGCGCTGATTCGCACTGAGACAAGGAGGTGGGGCGGTGTTTGTGGAGGAAGCAAAGCCCTTCTTGGAAAACCAAGTTTCGTCAAAGAGAACTTGAAAAGTCGTGGGGGCGTAGTAAAGTTAGAGACAGGTTTACAAGAGTGGTGGTGATACAAGGCCAAAACAAGACGGCTGTTTACACAAACCTTCGATTCGTTGATCCGAAGAGTAAGATTTAGATATGTTCGGTTTGCAGGAGGAAGCATGTTAGCTGAAACGTGCGCAGTTTGTAAGAGGGACGCCAGTTAGCTGAAACGTGTGCAGTTTGGAAGGGGAACGCCAGTTAGCTGAACGTGTGCTGTTTGGAAGGGAGACGCCAGTTAGCTGAAACGTGTGCAGTTTGGAAGGGAGGCGCCAGTTTGCTGAACGTGCGCAGCTTGGAAGGGGGACGCCAGTTAGCTGAAACGTGTGCAGTTTGGAAGGGAGGCGCCAGTTTGCTGAACGTGCGCAGCTTGGAAGGGAGACGCCAGTTTGCTGAACGTGTGCAGTTTGGAAGGGGTAGCCAAGGGAGATAAACAGATAGATCAGCACAGATTCAGGTCAAAGGGAGACAAACGTATCTTGTTCCCCTTTGTTCTCCTCCCCTTTCTACCTCGTCGTGGACTTGAAACTGCCTTGACTTCCTCCCAAGGGTGCTTTGGCTTCCACTTGATTATACATTGGCTTCCACCTAACGCCCTCTTTGAGTTCCACCTGAAACCACCATGGAATCCACTTGATTCTGTCTTTAACTTCCACTCTGGACTACTTTTGACTCCTACTCGAGACTACATCACCTTCCACTGGGGAAAACCGACATTGACCTCGATCTGAAATTGCCTTTGGCTTTTCCACTTGGAACCCTCCCCGTGGCTTTCACCACACCACCACACCCCTCCTAGGCTACGTTGGGACTGAGAATAATTACATTACCAAGTGTGGCGATCCTGTGAGTGGATATGACGTAACTAATGGCATTACAGGACAAGAAATGTTATTCCATACCGTCAGACGCCACAGCTCAGCTGCTGAAGATGAAGGCTACTGTTGGTCGACGGTGGAGCGAGGGAGAGAGGGACGAGGTAGCGAAAGATAAGCTTGTTGGAGATCGAGGCCGGCCGGGTGGTGGTGGTGAAGTGGTGGAGAAATAATGAGACGAGAGAGAGAGAGAGAGAGAGAGAGAGAGAGAGAGAGAGAGAGAGAGAGAGAGAGAGAGAGAGAGAGACGTGCATATGCAACCAGTGACGAGAGAGAATGGGAGACCCGTCTATGTGGCTATGCTTCAGAAATAGAGACAAGACGACAAAATAGAGGATCAAGATTGAAGAACGAAAACGGCAACTAGATGCAAAGAAAACAAAACAAAAAAAAAGCGATGAGAAAAGAACTTTCAAGATAAAAGATAAGACATATACCAAGCTTAGAATTTACGATAAGGATTATATCTCGTAATGAAAAGCAGATTAGTAAAGGAAACTAAGAGGCTCAAGCCAGTATTTGGTGCCCCAGTTCGCCATAATGGATCGTCCTATTCTTGGCTTACTTACATGACCGTGGTGTAGCAGTTCCCTTCATATTTTTATATATCTTCGTCCTCTGGTCTGGCGCATAAAACATAGTTCAGGACTCCACTAGATCAAACATGACAGGGAAACAAACAGTCTTTGTGTGCAACCACTTGAGTGGAAAGAGAAGGGTACTGTGAAATATTTGAGTACCCCCCCAGCAATATATATTTTTATGTCAACGCGATGTCGGCAGTACTGACCTTTATATTCACCATGCTGGCAAGGGATATTATTCCCTATACCCAGAAGATGTAGAGCTTATAAATGACTCTGAGTTCATAGTGTCTTATGCACTTCCCCATTTGTGTGCGTTTGATGAAAATTCCTTAAGACATGGCGAAGTTTTGGTGGGCAAATATGAATGTGGGTTTAGCTGTCTTACAATCCGCATTCGATAGTTCCTTTACTCCTTAGCTGGAAGGAGAGGAAAGCTAAGGTTTGATATAAGCCAGACGAGCTGGCTATGGCTAGCTACTTCAGGAATGACTCAAGATGATGATGGTAGGGGAGCAAACACACCACACCTCACACAAGGGGGCAAACGCACCACACCTCACACAAGGGGGCAAACACACCACACCTCACACAAGGGGCAAACACACCACACCTCACACAAGGGGGCAGACACACCACCTCACACACAAGGGGGCAAACACACCACACCTCACACACAAGGGGGCAAACACACCACACCTCACACAAGGGGGCAAACACACCACACCTCACACAAGGGGGCAAACGCACCACACCTCACACAAGGGGGCAAACACACCACACCTCACACAAGGGGGCAGACACACCACACCTCACACAAGGGGGCAGACACACCACCTCACACACAAGGGGGCAAACACATCACACCTCACACACAAGGGGGCAAACACACCACACCTCACACAAGGGGGCAGACACACCACACCTCACACACAAGGGGGCAAACACACCACACCTCACACAAGGGGGCAAACACACCACACCTCACACAAGGGGGCAAACGCACCACACCTCACACAGGGGGCAAACACACCACACCTCACACAAGGGGGCAAACACACCACCCCTCACCACAGTGTTTCGAACAAGACACACAATCCCAGTTATGAAGTAGGTAGAGATGTTTTTAGTTGTCTTTTTTTTTCTTGACAGAACAGAACCTGTTCGCTCACTTGGCCGGTTCTAAAACTTTCGTTCTATTATTTTTTTTTTCCAGCAAGGAGGGTAAAGATTGCATGGCCTCTGACTGTATCTCCTGATACGTGGCACAGACAGATCAAGCCAAGGCATAGACAGTAGGTGGGCAGAGGCAACAGGTAGTGGGGTTGAAGCGCCGGTGGTAGGGTAAGGGCACGGGTAGTGGGGGTAGTAGTAGGTTAGGCCATGATCCTCCTAGTACTTAACACTACAGAAAAGGAATTTTCAATTTCTTCCGGTGTTTATAATCGGTATGAATTCCCATTCCCCCTGAGCGAGGTAGCGCCAGGAGCAGATGGTTAAGCCTTCGAGGATTAATGATTAAATTGATTAATGATTAAAGATTTAATCATGTTTTGGGTAGGACTCATCTGTTTCGTGTCTCGAATTCTTATATTTTCAAGATGGAAGTGAATCTGTTTTTGTTTCGTCCTCTCACATTGAGTAATATCAAGATATTTACTCTCCAACCAGTCAGAATTCTGTTTATAAGATGATCACCGGCCTTCCCAGACACTCTTCTTTTAGTGTCCAAAAATCTTTTGAGGCGACTGGGAGTGATGGCAATAGATTCCGGGGGGATTTTGGTGGATTAGAGTCATCAGGTTGTTTAACATGAGCATCGAAATCAATAGGAAGTCCTTGGAGTTCGAAACCCCTTTTCCACCAGCAGGGGTTTTCCTTCCCATCTTCTTCCCTTGGTGAAGACATTTTGTGCCCCCATGACGTTGTGAACGGGCTATGATGGGTATACATTGGTGCTCATGCTTGTTCGAGTAGCGATGTATACACCTGTGTCTTTTTAAAGGGAGTAGGGAGGGGTCTGGGGTAGATATGAGAGAGAGAGAGAGAGAGAGAGAGAGAGAGAGAGAGAGAGAGAGAGAGAGAGAGAGAGAGAGAGAGAGAGAGAGACAGAGAGAGAGAGAGAGAGAATATACCTACCTACCTACCTACCTACCTACTTACCTACTTGCGAGTTCCTGCGAACAGATTTTGCCACGATGGCTCGGGCCAGCGCGTGGCGCTCACCGCATGTCTAAACGAGCTGAAATAGCACAGCTTTCACTCGACTGTATCGTCTTCCTACTCATCACTCGACCTGCTTGTTGTATAATGGTGATGTCTTCTTTTGGCCATGACTCACTTCCCCTTGACTAAGTCGTCCATTCGTGGCTCGTGTGTGTGGTACTGTCTTGTATACCATAAGTCTCGTAAGTCGTATGGGTGCTTCTTAGGTCTCCAGTTATCCCATATAATCGTCGTATCTTCTTTTTGCCTCAACTTCCACGACGACGTGGATGTGACATTTGTGGATCTCCTTTTTGTCTTAAGATGGACCTGACCCTCACAGACACGACTCAAGATATCTTGTAACACCTGACTTTACTTTCCCTGAATCGATCTTTCTTATTAGGTTCTTCCGGTGAATGTAGTTGTCAATTCCCTTTACGATTATCTTGTCCAGAGATTCACAGACCACACCTTTCTAGTTGGTCTGTAGGTGAGCACAATTTCTATATCTACTTTCTTAGAGAGGGGGACAACGTTTAGATTCTTCCCATGGCTACCAGTTGGTGGTGACCCATTTTATGTATGTGTGTGTGTGTGTGTGTGTGTGTGTGTGTGTGTCTACCACATCCGGTCGACATCGAGAAGTCCCCGACATAGCCGAGAAGCCTTTGTGACTATTGGTGATATTTCAATGTGATTAAAGACCCAGTGGAATTTATGTTTAATGTAATTACTGTTTACGTCAGTAAAGTGAACATGTCTGGAACACAAGAGCCACGCGTTGCCTCATGTGGAATGAATGACGCCATGAAAACTGCACTCGGTTTGAATAGTACAGGAAGTTTGTCGAGACGCTATCCACAAAATTACAATTTTTTTTTTTTTTTTACGGTGTCTGCCACAAGAAAATGATTTTATTTACCCTTTAAAAAAAAAAGGAGCTGCCTTAAACGTCAACTGTTAGAAGTAGCCTAGTTTATTTTTTTTCGTAAGGAAAGATTGAACTATTACGTTTTGGATCTAATGTATTCTATTGCATCCGTGTATACTACCCAGAAAAGTGTGTAGAGAGCTGTGAAATATTACATAGGACAAGGTATGTGGCCTTGTGACATTATGTAAAAGAGTTTCCAAACCCCTTTCGTATTCGTGGTTTTAGTGATTGAACGCGTTCGTGAGGTGTCTTTAGGTTCGTTGGTGGGAGTAAATGTTTGCGCACAGTCAGGTAACAAAGACTGGACCAGGTTGAATAATTCACTGTGGTGATTTCTTCACAGGTACCCAGGTAGTCGTCACCTTGTGGCTGGTGTGAGGGGGTGGTTACATAGGGATGGTGAAGCGGGATACGACCCTTGGAGACCAGACTTGAGATCCTGAGAGAGACAGAGAGACAGAGACAGACAGACAGACGTACGAGTAGTCCTACTTTACAGACGAGCGAGCCAGGCACGCGATGCGAGGCATCAATCACACAGAAAAGTAATACTAGAGAGGACATTTAACGTTTGTAAGTAATATCATTTTCCAAGAAAGAGGCAAGACACTCTCTTTAATAAACAAACGAGATGTGATACAGATAATATAAGACTTCAAGGAAACTACATTCCCTTGTCTCTTGCGGGTTATATAAACAAAACACCGCTCTCTCTTTTTGTTCTCCGCGATATAGCAACAAAGTCTGGAAAACTGTGTCCGATGCCGTATATAAGATGATTATTACGAAATGGGTCGAAGACATTTCCGCTGAACTTTCCTAGAAACACACACACACGCACACACAGACGCACACACAGATATCCGATTATGGTTTTATCTACTGTCCTCTTGTGGGTTTACATCTATATATCCGTTTTACTGTTTTAGTTTCGTGGGCTGCCTTATCCCACACACACACTTCAGTCCCGTTAATATTTTAAGTGATTTTCTTGTTCTCCTCGGGCTGTGATAACACAAGTTCTCTCTTATTATGGTTGGTCGCGGGAGTCTTACAGCCTCTGGTTTAATTGTGGTGTTTTTCTTTTTTCAGACTTGTCTTTTTATTGCATGTGTTCCTCTGTTTTGCTTTCTCTCTCTCTCTCTCTCTCTCTCTCTCTCTCTCTCTCTCTCTCTCTCTCTCTCTCTCTCTCTCTCTCTCTCTCTCTCTCGCTGAGGAAATGTGAAGATGGGTCATTACGCTTTACCTGCGGCTTGAAATGTTGTGGTCAGTGGAGCTGAAGGAAGAAGGTCAAGTGTCAAGGGTGTAGGAAAGTGTTGGTGTCATGCACGGGTCAGTCTCTTTGTCGAGTCTGGAGAAGATCAAGCAAGGCGATGAAAAGAGGAGGAACTGGTTATGTGAGACATAATGCGGGAAGTCTCTCAGACTTTTAAGAGAGTAACGTCCATGTTGGCCAAGACCTTGACTTGCTGCTCTATGGACTCCCGGAAAACCTTTGACACTAGGCCATACGGGAAGGTAGCAAAGCATGAAGCTGGAACTCGTGAATGGACAAGACGACTTACTGCTCCGTGGACTCCAGGAAAACCTTTGACACTGAGCCATACGGGAAGGTAGCAAAGCATGAAGCTGGAACTCGTGAATGGACAAGACGACTTGCTGCTCCATGGACTCCCGGAAAACCTTTGACACTGGGCCATACGGGAAGGTAGCAAAAGCATGAAGCTGGAACTCGTGAGATCGACGGGAAATTGGCCTAAGTTGAAGGGAGCAGAGGACGCATTTTAGCTGAGCCTAAATTGAAATAGGTGGTGTCCCTTGGGGCTTGTTCCTAGGACCTTTGAAACTTCTTGATCTTTGTGAATGACTTGCCGGAAAGATAGCGACAGCTTACATAGGAAGGACCTCAACCAACTCCAAAGTTGGTCTGATATATGGCTGACGTATACACACACCCCCGAGTACACGCAATGTAATGGCGATGGGACGCAGTGAGTAAATATGATCTCAATACGATTAGTATTTAGCGGTAAATAAGTACAAGAATCCTATTGTGAAGGATCTATCCCCAAAAAAGAAATATATATATATATATATATATATATATATATATATATATATATATATATATATATATATATATATATATATATTCTTTTCTTTCTTTCAAACTATTCGCCATTTCCCGCATTAGCGAGGTAGCGTTAAGAACAGAGGACTGGGCCTTTGAGGGAATACCCTCACCTGGCCCAATTCTCTGTTCCTTCTTTTGGAAAATTGAAAAAAAAAAAAAATCATCTTTCTTCAGATGAATCTATGTCTAGAATTAAAAGATTAGGACAGGAAGAAGAATAAGAAAAAAAAAATAAGAAATCACTGACGGATGAATAAACTATCGGAGTCGTGGAGGAGTGTCGACCCTTTTTCAAATGGGATCTTAAGTCCTTAAGGTCAACGTGAACCTTTTTCAGTGGTCACACTCTTTCTTTTGTCTTCCATACCGTCCTCTCTCTCTCTCTCTCTCTCTCTCTCTCTCTCTCTCTCTCTCTCTCTCTCTCTCTCTCTCTCTCTCTCTCTCCGTGGGGAGTGTCGATCCTTTTTCAAATGGGATCTTAAGTCCTTAAGGTCAACGTGAACCCTTTTCAGTGATCACACTCTTTCTTTTGTCTTCCATACCGTCCTCTCTCTCTCTCTCTCTCTCTCTCTCTCTCTCTCTCTCTCTCTCTCTCTCTCTCTCTCTCTCTCCGTGGGGAGTGTCGATCCTTTTTCAAATGGGATCTTAAGTCCTTAAGGTCAACGTGAACCCTTTTCAGTGATCACACTCTTTCTTTTGTCTTCCATACCGTCCTCTCTCTCTCTCTCTCTCTCTCTCTCTCTCTCTCTCTCTCTCTCTCTCTCTCTCTCTCTCTCTCTCTCTCCGTGCAAGAAAAAGCAGCAACACAAAACGTAAAAAGAAAAAAAAAAAAATGGACATTCGAACTTTTCAGCCATAACTTTTCCACACGCACTGCCTCCAGACATGTCGTCACGCAGATATTTTTTTTGGTTTTCATAATGTTTTCCGGTAATTTTTTTTTTTCATTTTAGGTTTTAATCTTTCGTTTTTTTTGAGACACACACGCTGTCCCTCTTCCCTGTTTCCCTTTCCAACGTCAGACATTCTGGTGTAGTCTATGCTCGGCGACAGGACCTATCGAACTGGAGGGAGGGAAGGAGGGGGACTTTGTTTCCCTCGTGCATCGTCTTCCAACGAAATATCTTTTATGAAATCCCAGAGCTTTTGACATATTCCTGAGGTTATTTGTCTTTCTGAACTCGCCTTTATTTTTGGTGTGTTTCTGGATAGTGGGGAAAGTCTAGTTCATTCATAATTCCGTCTTGGAACTATGTAGGAACCGATGTGTGTGTGTGTGTGGGTGGGTGGGTTTGTGAAGTCTAGAGTAACTATAAACTTTATTTCTCAATGAAAGACGCTAAGTGTTCGTGCTCATTCACAGGCTCGAATCTTCTCTTTCGTAATGCTTTGGTCGCCACAAAAAGTAAAAAGAATGAAAATAAAACCTTTAAGTTAGCATTAGATAGTCTATCAGATCAAAAGGCATGAATACGTGTTCATTCACAGGGTTCGAACCATTTCTTTCCCTGTTTCTTTCCCTATTTTCTCCCTGGCGTCTTGAAGATATCACATTGTTCTGTGTAGCCATCCTAGTTGTTTTCTCATCAGGTTCCCCCCCCCCCCCCACACACACGCGCACTCTCTCAGTCTCTTCTTTTTCGCCTAATAATCCAAGCGTCTAAACTCCTCCCTCATATCCTTAGCATTCTTCCCACCTCATTAGCCTCTGCTCCCAGCTTCCATCTCATTAACCTGGCTCCCTTAACTGGCCTGGCATCGCATTGCAAGCACTCACCAGCACCTTAACCTTGGGATCTAGTGCCATTGCCGCCCATTGACACACACTGGGTTTTTTCCCTCCTTCGCCAGTAAAGTTGTGATTGTGATCCCGGGCTCCCCAGCGTCTTCGAAGATTTTGAACTCCATTCGGTAGCAGGGGAGCACGATGGACTCCTTAGAAGCAAGAGGTTCTCTGAGGAGACTGTACACTCTTTTTCGCCAACGGACGATGGTACAGCCTCCCCAAATGTGGCTTCTATCTCGTGGTTTAACCTCAAGAAAGAGGATTCCATCAACTACACACACACACACACACACACACACACACACACACACACACACACACACACACGCACACACACACACACACCAAGTGGAGAGACTTTACAACCTCCCTGTCGCGGGCTGATAACAGAAACCTTTAAGAGAAACCTTAGTAAATGGCTTAGAACAGTTCCACATGAAGGACGTATTTGGCAGCTATGGAATGCGTATGGCGGCAGAGATCGGTCGCCCTGTTAATCAAGTAACGTACGCGGTGAGCGCTACGCGCTGCGCAGCCCCCTGCTTATTGGGTTAATGGTACTCCAAGGGAAGGAGGAAACCCCGGCAGTACTCGAACCCATTTTCTACACGATCGATCTCGAACGCGGACGTCACCCAAGAGTATGTTTTTAATCCTGGAGGTTCGTCTGGCCCTGAGAACAGAAGGATTCCTTCCTCTCTCACCAAGTGGAGCGTCACCAAATTCCTTTCTCTCTCTCTCTCTCTCTCTCTCTCTCTCTCTCTCTCTCTCTCTCTCTCTCTCTCTCTCTCTCTCTCTCTCTCTCTCTCACACACACACACACACACACACACACACATACCAAGTGGAGCGTCACCAAATTCCTTTTTTTTTCTCTCTCTCCACTCGACTCTCTCTCTCTCTCTCTCTCTCTCTCTCTCTCTCTCTCTCTCTCTCTCTCTCTCTCTCTCTCTCTCTCTCTCTCTCACACAACATTCCGCCGGACATCAGCGATGCCATCTAGCGTAATCATCCACTGTCGAAGGGGAATCCGTGGAGTTATGCCGATACTTCGGCTGGAACGGTATAGAAATGTCTTTTGAGATCAAAGTCTGGAAGAGACGCGTTGTTTGCGTCCGCGGTCCAGGGAAGACCAAGACGAGGGTTTTTGGGTTGGTCCTCCAAGGTTACTTTTCAACACCTTACTTGGTCCTTCAGTCTTAACCCTCAGGAACCTGAGGACCCGTCTCATTCTTGCCCGAAGAATCCACTTCGATGTTCCAGGGGTCTTCGAAGGACCAGTAAAGTCATTATAGTGATCCAGGGGGCTTCCCTGCGTCTTCAGGACTTGAGCTACACTCAGTAGCAGGGGCAGGATAGTCCCCTGAGAAGCAAGAGGTTCTCTGAGTAAAGACTGTACAGTCTTTTTTCCGCCAACGGACGATGGTACAGCCACGCCAAATGTGGCTTTTATCTCGTGGTTTAACCTCAAGAAAGATCATTCCATCAACACCTTTATACACACACACACACACACACACACACACACACACACACACACACACTAACATACGCGAACGTAAACTTTTGAGATGAAAACATCAGAAAACACGACACATATCAGAGAGGAAGAGTGGGGGGTGTGTAGTGATGGTGCCGGTTCCAGAGTCAATAAATCTCGGACATTTTCTGAATTATTCAGGTTCCTCGTCTCACGGGCGGCGAAATTTTCTTGCGCAGTCTTACCTGCTGCGGTAAGCACAGAGTCCACAGTCTGTGCACAGTCGCTCAATAGACTAGGCACGTACAGACAGCTGCTGATACAGACACACACACACACACACACACACACACAGAGAGAGAGAGAGAGAGAGAGAGAGAGAGAGAGAGAGAGAGAGAGAGAGAGAGAGAGCAGTGATGAACTATATCACTGATATTCTTACGAGCTGGGACAGTCTTCGAAAGCCTTTAGCACTACTTAAGGTAAGAGAATAAAGATTGCTTTTGGAAGGCAGGTACACTTGTCCACACAGACAGACCAGCTGGGCCAGTGTGAGTTGAGCTTGTTGTCACACACATGGACTAGTCAGCTAAAGCTTCTCAGTTTTCAGTTCGATATTTGGTATAATGTCAAGGTCAGGCAGCTGCAATTAGACCCACAAGATGAAGGCCAGAGGAAGATATAGACCATAGATTACATCAGATGATAGAGCTTTGGAGATCTTATTTGCGATTATGAAAACAAGATCAGAAGTTGACACCGTTACTGGAGGTAGGAAGGAAAAAGAGATGTCATGAGACGAAAGAAGAAGTCAGAATTTGAAGAATATATTCTGTGGGTATGATCATATTCAGTGGACATGAACATATATTCAGAGGGTGTGATTATATTCACTGAGCATGATCTTATATTCAGTGGATATGATCATATATTGAGTGGGTATGATCATATATTCAGTGAATATGATGGTATTCCTGGGGTATAATCATATATTCAAATTACTTGACGGGATCCAGAAGGTAAACAACTACACGAAAGAAATTGAATTCACTTTAAAGGAAATAGAAAGTTGGGTTTTTTTTCCTACACGTTTTAGGAGCTGTTTAGAAAGAGGAATTACGTGTAAGCACATCAGTCTATAGAAAATAGCGAACAGGGAGGAAGATCAGAAGTGATTTCAGTGTGACTAACACCATCAGAGGATGAAAAAGGATTCAGTGGAACTGGGAACTGGGGATATGCAAACAGAGGTAAGTCGGAAATTAAACTGAAGGTGTAGAAAGAATGATATACCGTTTTAGTGATTGGAGCAGTCAAGGAAATCAACGGTCTGGTGGATGAAAGGTTCAGAAAAGCACTCAGCAGACAGGATCAGAGCTTGTTACACATAGCATACAGGATCAGTTATATATTTACTGTTCATTTGGAGTTATGTCGTATCCAGGAGGGACTTAGGCAAGCTTTGATCTTATAGACAAGGAGGAATTCGCTGTGGGGTATTTATCACATGTGATGGAGCAGAAGAAGAAGGGAGGAACACAATGAATCCAGTCAGAAGGCAAAGAATGGGAGACACCAAATGAGACAAGAAGAGTGCAATGCAGGAAAGTCAGAAGTGTTAGGCGAAACTGGGGAAATCTGAATTCTCATGATGACAGTAAGTCATAGAGAAGCAAGTTTGTTTTTAGTGTATGTAGGAAAATGTCCCACACCAGTGTGCCATTGAACACTCTGGGATCATATGTTCCACACATACCACAATGGATATTGAGTATGTCACACATGACAAGCCAACTGGAAAAAAAAGGAATCATATTTTATCACAAGAAGAAGTCCCACCTGACTAGTAAGTCTATAAGGGGAAAATATATATATAAGGAATCACGGCTTTTCTCTTTAAAGTTCAGCTCGAGTCCCAATCCAGCCCTGACTAACACCACGGCCCGAACTTTCTCTTCCTCTGGGATGTAAAAAAGTTCTGTACCACAGCAAACAAACCCAGACTTGTCCCTCTTTTTTTTCCCCCAAAAAAAAAGGTTTATTTTTTTTTTTTCCGATCCTGTCTGTCTATTGGCATGATAGATGATTGAGATCCTCCAGTGCCTTCTCGATGCTTTTGTCATTCAACTGCATGAAGCGATTACCGTGCAAGGTATGGGATTATATTTCATCCTTCTTCGAGAAGAGAGTTGTAGGGTCGTCTGATTCTTGTGTAGTTCTCTCTGTACTTAGTTTGCATATGGAGATATAAGTAAATAGGTGAACTCTACATGTTTTTTGTATTGTTTTATATATATATATATATATATATATATATATACAGATATATATATACAGAGGTTGAAAGAGCTACAAATGCCCATTCTATCGACCATCCCTTAGGGGTTGGATGAACAGCTGGGTTGACTGTGGATCGACTGCCACAACCAGGATTCGAACATGTGGGCTAGCCTCAACACCACGGAGGTCCGTTAGACCTTTCGTCCCACTGCTCGTCACTTTTCGTCCGAGGGCTAGCTAGTTCGTGTATCCATGCGTGTATTCGTTAAGATTTTTTTTTTATCTTTCGTCTGTCTTCGGCCTTTCTTTTTCGTCCGTGATTTCGATCCTTCTCGTCGAACGAATGGTATATCATCGTCGTTAATGAGCATTCCAGATGGTCGTGTGCCATTCGTTCCTCGGGCCCTATACGAATGAAATGATGTCCTCTCTCTCTCTCTCTCTCTCTCTCTCTCTCTCTCTCTCTCTCTCTCTCTCTCTCTCTCTCTCTCTCTGAAGGCGACGACCCAGGGCTACCTTCCCCCAGATATAAATATCCTAACACTGGCCTTTTCATCCCTTGATGTGGCACCGGTAGAGCCACTCTGGCTATCTTTTTCCAATGTTTTTCAAGACAATTTTTTTTTTCTTTTTTTCCCCTGTCTAGTATTTTTCCAAACTTCTGACGGTCCCATGTGCTCTGTTCCTGACGCTAAGGAACGCGTGACTTTTTCCCCTCCCCCTGAGGCTTGATCCAACTCTCTTCTTCACTCCTTTGCAAACTTGGCTCTTGTGTGTAGTATAAATCGCATGCTATGTGTAGCGTAAATCACACGATGTGTGTAGCGTAAATCACACGCTCTGTGTAGCGTAAATCACACGCTGTGTGTAGCGTAAATCGCGTGCTGTGTGTAGCATGAATTTATCGTATGCTCTGTGTGGCATGGATTCTATGATGTGTGTCGGTGTGGTGTGGATTGATTGAATAGGGTGTGAAATTGGCCGAATGATATGGTGTATGATTCTGCAACATAACTTCACACACACACACACACACACACATACACACACACACACACACACACACACACACACACACACACACACACACTATGGAGCACCAGTTCCTTCCTCATCTGTCACGTGTGAGTGACACTAAGAGTCCAGCAGTCCACATTACATAGGATTCTGAGATACTTGTGCTACAGCGGGACCTTATCATCCCATACGGCTTCTCCTAATACCAAAAGGGGATTCAAACCCCCCGAGAAGGTATTAGTTTTTTCTGGTCGATTATGCCTCACATTCTCGCCCTCAGCTTCGAACCCCCGTCTGCCGGAAGTAGCCGCCACTGCTGGGAAAGGAATCCATGTGATCACATCAGACCCTTCGGTACGAGTGGTGGTAAGAATTCCTTTATACCATCCGTCGACAGAGGAGTTCTCCTCCCGCGTCTCCTCGCCATACCCAAGATGCGTATGGGTGATTTCAAACGAGTCCCCACCCCTCCTCACCTCGCCTCGCCAGAGAGAATGGAACTTCTGCACGCCACGGGAAGGGTTCGATCCCTGAACAAGGCAGGCGGCAGGCGCGTGGCTACCCTCAGCCACACGGAGGGTAAAAGACACACACACACACACACACACACACACCAAAGACTTTTGATGATTTTTTTACTTGCGTTTCAATCTCCTGTGTGTCTGTGTGTTTGAGGGTAGCATGGGCTGAAAGCCACCGCTGCTCCGATGGTGTGGCTGACATGTCGGTGGCCAGACATACGTCTTCTCTCAAATGCTGCCTTAACTGAGGGAAAGGTCATTACTGACGTCAGGCCTTAAATGAAATCAGGAAAAGGGGAGCTAAAAAGCGGAGCTTCACTGCATTCTGTCCGGAACTGATCTACCGGAGTGTTCGATTGCATTGTCGACCTTTAGACTGGTCTGTTGAACTGGTATGCGTGGTTGTACACAAGTAAGACCTCCTGATGAATGTTAAACGTACAGAGAAGTACAATTACACATTCGTTATTCACTCACTCTGAATCGTACAGTAGTACACTGTCGTCTGCCCTGATCGTACGAAGGTGTACGTAACCCCTTCGCTCCATGAATGATAAAGAAATTGAGAAAGGGTTTTTGACGTAAATATCTTACACTGGGAATACTAGATTCAGCTCTTGGTTGAGATTTGATGATATTAATATTCTTTATAGGAGTACTTTCCAGTGCCTGGGTATCCGACCTTTAAGAAAGAATTAAGCTTTGATAAAGTGCTAAAAGGGGGGGGCGCTATCCAGGAATTCTGATTGGCTTAGTTTGTGGTGCCAAAGACATGCATTTCTCGTATCATATCAATTTGCTTCATCCGTTGGAGTTTCGATCTAACGTCAGGAAACACTGAAAAGTATTCAAAATTTTCCAAATGTCTTGAAATATATTGAGATATTCGATGGGAACTCGACACTGGGATGAAACTCATTTTGTTTTTTGATATAACTTATTCCTTATGATCCTTAATGGACTGCTCCCTTCCTGTAAAACTTCTATATACCTGTGCCACAAAAGAGAATTCTTGTAGACTTTCATTATACCCGGGTTAAGTAACTCTGAAGAACTGGTTAGAAATGGGGACGTGTGTTCTGTCGAGGTTTTAGTTGCCGCTGTCCCCTGTATACACTTGGTTGCCCTCCTCAAGAAGTCTGTCTAATGTAGTTCCTTTGCTCTAGTGTGTCTAATGTATTTTCTTAACTCTGTCTAATGTAGTTCCTTCGCTGTTGTCTGTCTAATGTAGTTCCTTCGCTCTAGTCTGTCTGCTGTATTTCCTTCACTCTAGGCTGCCTAATGTAGTTCCTTAGCTATAGTCTGTCTAGTGTATTTTCTTAACTCTAGTCTGCCTAATGTAGTTCCTTAACTATAGTCTGTCTACTGTATTTCCTTCGCTCTAGGCTGCCTAATGTAGTTCCTTAGCTGTAGTCTGTCTAATGTAGGTCCTTCGTTCTATCTGTCTAATGTAGTTTCTTCGTTCTAGTCTGTCTAATGTAGGTCCTTCGTTCTATCTGTCTAATGTAGGTCCTTCGTTCTATCTGTCTAATGTAGTTCCTTCGCTCTAGTCTGTCTGCTGTATTTCCTTCACTCTAGGCTGCCTAATGTAGTTCCTTTGCTCTAGTGTGTCTAATGTATTTTCTTAACTCTAGTCTGCCTAATGTAGTTCCTTAGCTGTAGTCTGTCTAATGTAGTTCCTTAGCTATAGTCTGTCTAGTGTATTTTCTTAACTCTAGTCTGCCTAATGTAGTTCCTTAACTATAGTCTGTCTAGTGTATTTTCTTAACTCTAGTCTGCCTAATGTAGTTCCTTAGCTGTAGTCTGTCTAATGTAGGTCCTTCGTTCTATCTGTCTAATGTAGGTCCTTCGTTCTATCTGTCTAATGTAGGTCCTTCGTTCTATCTGTCTAATGTAGGTCCTTCGTTCTATCTGTCTAATGTAGGTCCTTCGTTCTATCTGTCTAATGTAGGTCCTTCGTTCTATCTGTCTAATGTAGTTCCTTAGCTATAGTCTGTCTAGTGTATTTTCTTAACTCTAGTCTGCCTAATGTAGTTCCTTAGCTATAGTCTGTCTAGTGTATTTTCTTAACTCTAGTCTGCCTAATGTAGTTCCTTAACTATAGTCTGTCTAGTGTATTTTCTTAACTCTAGTCTGCCTAATGTAGTTCCTTCGCTCTAGTCTGTCTGCTGTATTTCCTTCACTCTAGGCTGCCTAATGTAGTTCCTTAGCTGTAGTCTGTCTAATGTAGGTCCTTCGTTCTATCTGTCTAATGTATTTTCTTAACTCTAGTCTGCCTAATGTAGTTCCTTCGCTCTAGTCTGTCTGCTGTATTTCCTTCACTCTAGGCTGCCTAATGTAGTTCCTTAGCTGTAGTCTGTCTAATGTAGGTCCTTCGTTCTATCTGTCTAATGTAGGTCCTTCGTTCTATCTGTCTAATGTAGGTCCTTCGTTCTATCTGTCTAATGTAGGTCCTTCGTTCTATCTGTCTAATGTAGTTCCTTAGCTGTAGTCTGTCTAATGTAGGTCCTTCGTTCTATCTGTCTAATGTAGGTCCTTCGTTCTATCTGTCTAATGTAGTTCCTTCGCTCTAGTCTGTCTGCTGTATTTCCTTCACTCTAGGCTGCCTAATGTAGTTCCTTCGCTCTAGTCTGTCTGCTGTATTTCCTTCACTCTAGGCTGCCTAATGTAGTTCCTTAACTATAGTCTGTCTAGTGTATTTTCTTAACTCTAGTCTGCCTAATGTAGTTCCTTCGCTCTAGTCTGTCTGCTGTATTTCCTTCACTCTAGGCTGCCTAATGTAGTTCCTTAACTATAGTCTGTCTAGTGTATTTTCTTAACTCTAGTCTGCCTAATGTAGTTCCTTAGCTATAGTCTGTCTAGTGTATTTTCTTAACTCTAGTCTGCCTAATGTAGTTCCTTAACTATAGTCTGTCTAGTGTATTTTCTTAACTCTAGTCTGCCTAATGTAGTTCCTTCGCTCTAGTCTGTCTGCTGTATTTCCTTCACTCTAGGCTGCCTAATGTAGTTCCTTCGCTCTAGTCTGTCTGCTGTATTTCCTTCACTCTAGGCTGCCTAATGTAGTTCCTTCGCTCTAGTCTGTCTGCTGTATTTCCTTCACTCTAGGCTGCCTAATGTAGTTCCTTCGCTCTAGTCTGTCTGCTGTATTTCCTTCACTCTAGGCTGCCTAATGTAGTTCCTTTGCTCTAGTGTGTCTAATGTATTTTCTTAACTCTAGTCTGCCTAATGTAGTTCCTTAGCTATAGTCTGTCTAGTGTATTTTCTTAACTCTAGTCTGCCTAATGTAGTTCCTTAGCTATAGTCTGTCTAGTGTATTTTCTTAACTCTAGTCTGCCTAATGTAGTTCCTTAACTATAGTCTGTCTAGTGTATTTTCTTAACTCTAGTCTGCCTAATGTAGTTCCTTAGCTGTAGTCTGTCTAATGTAGGTCCTTCGTTCTATCTGTCTAATGTAGTTCCTTAGCTGTAGTCTGTCTAATGTAGGTCCTTCGTTCTATCTGTCTAATGTAGGTCCTTCGTTCTATCTGTCTAATGTAGTTCCTTAGCTATAGTCTGTCTAGTGTATTTTCTTAACTCTAGTCTGCCTAATGTAGTTCCTTAACTATAGTCTGTCTAGTGTATTTTCTTAACTCTAGTCTGCCTAATGTAGTTCCTTAGCTGTAGTCTGTCTAATGTAGGTCCTTCGTTCTATCTGTCTAATGTAGTTCCTTAGCTATAGTCTGTCTAGTGTATTTTCTTAACTCTAGTCTGCCTAATGTAGTTCCTTAACTATAGTCTGTCTAGTGTATTTTCTTAACTCAATTGACTCCTCCTCCTCCTCCTCTCCTCCTCCTCCTCCTCCTCCTCCTCCTCCTTAGTGTTCAGTTCGACGGTGTAGAAATGTTATAATTTGGTTTTGCATCTTTACTCCCTCTGTTTACCAGGGGGGTATTCATGCTGGCAGGTGTCAAGGTGGGTACGACGGGCGGCTGGGAAGTGACTCTTACCTGCATAGCGTAAGTGTCCTTAAGGTCTATCATCAAGAGACTGAAGACTGAAGCAATAGTGTGCTTTATGTGGGAGGATTGAGAGGTGAGTCAGTTCTGGCGCTGCTCCAGAGGAGTTGTTGATATTGCCAAAGGTGTCAGTACGGGTCGGCGTTCTTCACGTAAGGAAGGATTTGGTATAGGTTTATCTCATGACCTTCCCCGTTTAAGGGTGAGGTTGGGTTTGTGGCTTAGTTCTTTTATGCTTCAGGGGTACGTGTGCACATTCGCTGGAGGAAGAAAAGGCGTTCATTGTGGTTAGAAGTGGGTGTTGGTTTTTGTCATGCGTCGGGGCTCAGAGTGGTGTAGGAGAGACACGGATTTACCTAAACATCTGTCAGTTTGGATTGCTCTGTTGGTTGGTCAGTGCTATAGTAGATAATGCCACTGTCCGTCCGTGCACCGACGTGCCGTGCCCGCTCGCTCCAGCACGCCCTTGGGTACGTCTTTATAAGGTACGGCGCGCGCGCCTCCTCCCTCTCCGTCTCCACAAGACACTCTCTCCCTCCCTTAAGAACGCCCCTAACACAAGAGGGGGCGCCCTCAACACAAGAGGGGGCGCCCCTCCAACCTTAACACCTCTGACACATCCCGCTGTGACAGATGCAATGCACGACTCACGTTTATGGCGTTTCATGTTAGCTCCTCTGCTTCCTGGAGCTTATAGCCCCTCGTTCCTAGTTATTAAATTCCTTATATAATGCTAACTGTCTTTGGGGGGGTGGTGCTCGCTCCTCCCCCCCTCGTTCATCGTACTGAACTGTCGTATAAAGTTGGGACAGATTTAACCACCATGTTTATTTCCTTCTCCTCTCTCCTCCTCCTCCTCCTCGTCTGTTCTCATTCCCGCATGGTTACGAACTATGACTCGTGTACACACACACACACACACACACACACGAAATCCCTCATCTCCCACCTTGCTATATATATATATATATATATATATATATATATATATGTATATACAGGGGACATGGACATTGATCTTTCTTTACCATACATACATATTCATTGACTACGTCACCTACTGCATGTGTAATCATGGCATGACATTTCAAAAGGACGAATAGCGGTCGCGCCTCATAAGCTCCACTGCTCCTCCAAGGCTTGTCACACACACACACACACACACTCTCTCTCTCTCTCTCTCTCTCTCTCTCTCTCTCTCTCAGGTGAGACCAGACACGTTAACACACACATTTGACGTGTGTGTGCCGAGTATCTGACGTCCCCCTTTGTCTGTGCTTGTGTAAGTGTGGCGACTGAATTCTCGGGAAGCATATGCCGAGTGTGGCGTTTAACATGCATAGCGAACGAATGATATGAATGGCTCTATCTATCCAGTCCAACCCGGAAGATTGTATTAAGGATAGATACGTAGATGTATTAAGGATAGATACGTAGTTGTATTAAGGATAGATACGTAGTTGTATTAAGGATAGATACGTAGAGATAGATGTTAATGCCAGTTGCTTCCCTCAACCAGACTTATGAGCTCTTCGTTACGATAGAGTCAGTCTTATAGATACAGTATAGTCAGTCTATAGATACAGTAGTCAGTCTAGAGATGCAGTACAGTCAATCTGTAGGCAGTCAGTCTATACACAGTACAGTCAGACTATAGATAGAGTACAGTCAATCTATAGATACAGTACAGTCAGTCTAATTGATACAATACAGTCATTCTATAGATACAGCACAGTCATAGATACAATACAGTCAATCTAGAGATACAACACAGATACAATACAGTCAATCTATAGGTACAACATATAGATACAATACAGTCAGTCTATAGATATAACACAGTCATAGATACAATACAGTCAGTCTATAGATACAGTCATAGATACAATACAGTCAGTGTATAGATACAACCCAGTCCATCTATAGAAATAGTATAGTCATAGATACAGCACAGTCAGTCTGTAGATACAGTCGTCAGTCTATTTCTAAAGGTCAACTTTTAGCTCCTCAGGGGAAAGACTGTGTTATCTCCGTTAATGGATGCGGGAACGCCAGTGAAGGAAATTCGTTTGACTGATTCCCTCTCACGTAATGAATTTCATGCTGACGTCTTTCCTTTATTGACTCTGTGTGTGTGTGTGTGTGTGTCGGTGAATGGAGAGAGAGAGAGAGAGAGAGAGAGAGAGAGAGAGAGAGAGAGAGAGAGAGAGAGAGAGAGAGAGAGACTAATGAACAAGGCTAGTAGTGGTAGTAATGAATGAGTTATACTACTGAATGACTGGTATTTGAACAAGACTGGAATGAAAGGTGTTACCGGACTCTGCCTGCCAACACCGCGAGTGAAAAAGTCTCTTTTAACGAGGCTGTATAATCGTCCCATGACCAAATGGGTTAAAGAACTCCTTGCCTTTAAGGAGTCCGGGTTCCATCCTGCCCCTGCTACTGAGTGTAGCGCACCCCTGAATCTGCAGACGCCTTTTGGAAAACGGGCTCTGGGTGACGAAAAGGACACTTCAGAGAAATAGCTCCCTCAAGGCGTTCGTATGGCTGGTATGTCTTGAAAACCCCACTTTCTCGTTGTCCAGAGCTGAACCCCAGCATTGTGGAGGCTCTTCAGAGCATACCAACTGGGGCCCCCTTGTCTTCTAAGGGGTTTATCGAACATCTACTTGACTCCCTGGGCGATAGAAGAAACACTGTAGGATAGACTTAGCCACCGACCATTGCTCCCATGCTAACTCGAGAAGGATATATACGGATGCTGTCTCTGGAGGACCTGTTTATCGTCTAGTGATCTCTTTCGGCGTCTTTACCATTAGGATGAACGCTTTCAAAGGCAAGCATTTCGTCTTTGCTATCTCTCTCTCTTTCTGCTTTCGCACTGTCTCTCTCCACACTTGAGTTCTACGTTGGTCATCCCTTTTTTGGTACAACAGGCAGCATCCTTGAAGGCATCTCTTGGTGCCTTTGCTGTTTGACTTCCTCTGTATACCTTTGCATTGAATTTGAATTGACTTCATTGACGTCAGAGCATTAGTTGACTGTTACATTTGGTTTTGTGTATATAACACATTCAGCCTGCTTGTACATAATGCACTTTGCTTGCAGGCGTAAAGCGTTCGACATATACTCTATGTATATGTACATCATTATACATGTAACGCGACCCTATCGATACACTAACGCGCTACTGTCGATACACTAACGCGCTACTGTCGATACGCTAACGCGTTACGATCGATGAACTAACGCGTTACTGTCGATAATACCAGATTTCGGATGATCCTGGTAACGCCTCCCGTCTTAAGAGATGGTCGGGGGATATCCCACATCATACACAATTAGGTGACATCCTGCACTCAACACGTCAATCGATCATTCCATTCCCTCACCCACACCTCCCTCTCTCCTCCTCCTCCTCCTCTCGTCCCTCTGTCTGCCTCTCCTCCTCCTCTCGTCCTTCTGTCTGCCTCTTCTCCTCCTCTCGTCCTTCTGTCTGCCTCTTCTCCTCCTCTCGTCCTTCTGTCTGCCTCTTCTCCTCCTCCTCTCGTCCCTCTGTCTGCCTCTTCTCCTCCTCCTCTCGTCCCTCTGTCTGCCTCTTCTCCTCCTCTCGTCCTTCTGTCTGCCTCTTCTCCTCCTCCTCTCGTCCTTCTGTCTGCCTCTTCTCCTCCTCCTCTCGTCCCTCTGTCTGCCTCTTCTCCTCCTCTCGTCCTTCTGTCTGCCTCTTCTCCTCCTCCTCTCGTCCTTCTGTCTGCCTCTTCTCCTCCTCCTCTCGTCCTTCTGTCTGACTCTTCTCGTCCTTCTGTCTGCCTCTTCTCCTCCTCTCGTCCTTCTGTCTGCCTCTTCTCCTCCTCTCGTCCTTCTGTCTCCCTCGTGGCTGCCCCGGATGTCATTTCGGCCGTCAGTCACCTTAGACAGGTGCGTGGGAGACGGGGTTTGTCTCTCGTGGTTTTGACAGAAGACGAGGGACGAGGGTGGACAGTGTGTTGTGGACGGTGCGGAAGCTGGAGGTGGTAGGGGTGTCCATAGAGCTGTCAGTGGTTTTCAGTCGTGCTCACGGGAATGGTTTTCGGTCCTTCACATGACGATGATTTTCAGTCCTTCGCATGACGATGGTTTTCAGTCCTTCACATGACGATGGTTTTCAGTCCTTCGCATGACTTCTCGTGTAGGATTAGCCTTGGGTCGTCCATTACTGTACAGTGGACAGGTCTGTCTGTCTGCTCCTCTGTTGAAGTCTGGCCAGATCTGTGCTGGGGAAAATGACCCATTCTCTCTCTCTCTCTCTCTCTCTCTCTCTCTCTCTCTCTCTCTCTCTCTCTCTCTCTCTCTCTCGTGTAACACAGCCAGTTGTACTCCTGCGTTGTACAGGTTTGCATAGTATATGTAGAGTACGTACACATGTGTACGTGTGCATACATGTACAAGCACGTACACATAATCATGTCAGTCTCATACGCACTCATGAAGAAACACACACACACACACACACACACACACACACACACACACACACACGTACGAACACAAACGCATTTAAAATGTCGTTGTTTCTTTTATTTTTTTCTATATCTGGCAGCGGCCCTAATTGAGAAAATTAAGTTTATTCTGCAAACTCAGTTGCACGATTTTGAAGAGAAGAAATTATCTCACATTTTGTAAACCAATTACGTCAATCAGTTAAATGCGAATTACTGTTTCCCTCCCATTCTCCCCTCCCTGCTGTTCTGCCTTTCCCTTCCTCCATCACCCTTTCCATCACCCGTCACAATTCTCTCTCTCTCTCTCTCTCTCTCTCTCTCTCTCTCTCTCTCTCTCTCTCTCTCTCTCTCTCCAGTTTCCTACGATGGGCTCAAAATGCGAAAGAAGAATTTGAAGGCATCTCTTCTAAGACGGTTTTTGAAGTCGTTTTTTTTTTCTTTCTCAAACACCTTGGAGGGTTTTGCATCCTTACAGAGGTTTGTTAGATTCCTAGAAATAGTCGTAAAGTTGCTACAAAGGTTTATTAAACTCACCACAAAGGCATTAAAGTCACCGCGTGGTTATATTAAACTCCCCAGTTGGATTAGGTACCTAAAATGGTTTATTAAAATTCCCAGAGGATTTAAGGTCACTTGAAAGGGTTTATCAGTCTCCACAGAAGGTATACGTACCTAATTTGGTTTATTAAACTCCAATCAGTGTTTTAGAATCAGGACGAGAGATTATTAAACCCCTCTCAATGGTTTAGAATCACTTTTCTTTGTACAAACTTCAGTGTGTTTAAAGTCACTGGAAAGGGTCTATATCAAATTTCCTGGGCAGTTTAAGACAACTGTTACGGTTTACTGAAAATTCCTCTGAAGGTTTAAGATGCCTTGAGACTCGAACCCACATCAAAGTATTCTTTCAGTGGCGAAAATTGTTTCATAGAGCAGAAATATATATATATAAACTTACGTCCAGGACCTCAACGAGGATCCTGCATTGCCCTCACCGTGACGCCACTTAAGCGGTGGGGCAATTGGGGCCATGAACAGCCCCACTACCCCCAGGAGAGGCCCGATATCCCTTATGGGAAGACCCGGGTAGCCCCTTAAGGGAAAGGGGGCCGTCAGCACCCTCACAGAAAGGAGGAAAAACAGGGAATATATATATATATATATATATATATATATATATATATATATATATATATATATATATATATATATATATATGTGTGTATATATGGCACATGACAGCTAGAGACTGAGTGTGAACGAATGTGGCCTTTGTTGTCTTTTCCTAGCGTTACCTCGCGTGGTGGCGTGTTGTTTTTCATTTGTGGCGAGGTGGCGACGGGAATGGACAAAGGCAGCAAGTATGAATATGTACTTGTGTATATATGTATATGTCTGTGTATGTACATGTATATATACATTAAAATGTATAGGTATGTATATATGCCTGTGTGGATGTTTATGCATATACATGTGTATTTGGGTGGGTTGGGCCACTCTTTCGTCTGTTTCCTTGCGCTACCTCGCTAACGCGGGAGACAGCGATTAAGTATAATAATGAAAAATAAAGTATATATATATATATATATATATATATATATATATATATATATATATATATATATATATATATATATATATAAACAAGAGAGAGAGAGAGAGAGAGAGAGAGAGAGAGAGAGAGAGAGAGAGAGAGAGAGAGAGAGAGAGCCCTTATGGTACATTCCTAATAAGACATTTCTAATGACACATCCCTAATGAGACATCCCTAATGACACAACCCGAATACATTTTCAGTGCCATTGCAATTTTTCATAGAGTAATTGGTTTCATATTCGCATGTAGTTGGTGAGAGAGTGTTTGATGCCCTATTTCTAATCCGATTCCAAGACGTGATTCTCATTTGACTAGACATTTTTGAAGCGTCAATAAACACTTAGGTCAGTGTGAGACTCATTTACACTTGGGCAGACTAACGTTATGGCTGTAAATGTAAGTAAATTTACGGGGCTGGCTGTCTGCACGTACGTGAAACACCCAAGTAATCAGAAAGTATGAGGACAGGTCTAGGTAGATATATCTACTTAATGGATACTTAAAGGAGATAGTACTTAATGCCTAAGACTATTAAAAAAAAAAAACGGGCTTTCTCTTTTTCAGATCCTTAAACATGGCAAGTGTTTACAGTAGGCTATTTGGTAGTTTTGGAACCTCTGGGATGTTTAAGGTTACTTGAGAAACGCGGCATGTCGCTCCCATTATACAGCTTAGCGAGATACGAACCCACATTCTTTCCCATTACTTCCAGCAGGAGTGCATCTCTTCTCCTTAAACCACGTCAGGAGGTATTCAGTCCAAGTTTAAAACCATGGTTTAAAACCCGGCATCGCCAGCCTGCATTAAACCTGTTGGATGTAAGGTCATGGTTCAGCACCTTTGGCACGACTGTACGACCCTTGAGTACTAAGTTGCGACCCTTGAGTACTAAGTTACGACCCTTGAGTACTAAGTTACGACTCTTGAGTACGAAGGTACGACCCTTGAGCACGACGGTGCGACCCTTGAGCACGACGGTACGACCTTTGAGCACGACGGTGCGACCCTTGAGCGCGACGGTGCGACCTTTAAGCACGACGTATGACACTTGAGCACGACGGTACGACCCTTGAGCGCGACTGTGCTAACCTTGAGCGCGACGGTGCGACCTTTGAGTACGGAAGTTACAAACCTTAAGTATCATGGCCTGACATTTAACCCGACTCATTTCAACTCTACGGTGCGACGACATAAGGATGAAAATGGCAGAGGTATGAAGCAAAATACACACTTACGACCCGACGTGTATCTCTGGCGTTTCAGTACGCACAGCGCGGAGGAATAAGATGATAAACAGCGCTTAAGCAAAATACACCCTTGGAATATTTATACATCCAGCGTCTGAATATACCTAGTCCATCTCGCTGTGTGTGTATACTCAACGGTGTGTATATGATGGTGTACTTACACCAGCAAACACCCTCTGTGTGGCGTTACATCCCTCTGGCTCAGCTAGGAACATGCAGACATTTTCCTTTTAACTAAGGCTCGAGATATATCATCATGATGCCCGGACTTGCTTGGTTCTCTTCCATCCAGACTAATTAGTCTCTCTTCTCCTCCTCCTCCTCCTCCCGATTCTCCTGTTGATTCTGGAGGACGTTTTAGGAATCCTCTCTCTCTCTCTCTCTCTCTCTCTCTCTCTCTCTCTCTCTCTCTCTCTCTCTCTCTCTCTCTCTCTCTCTCTCGTGGCCCGTCCGGTAAAATGGGTTCATTATTCAAGGAGCGTGTTCGCCAGGGTGCCAATGGCAGTGAGCAATGCCCCCCGGCCGCCCTTCCCCTCCCCACCATCATCTGGCAACTATAAACGGTGGGGGATGAAGTACTTCAGGAAAATAATTGTGGCCAAGGGACGGGACGAAGTGAAGGTGGACTGTTTTGCTCTAGTTGTTTGGCTTCCACTCATGTGGCATTTGAGATCCACGGCGATGCGTCTTGAGTTATGGGTTAGAGATGTGGCCGTAGATCTGAGGTTCATTTTTCTTTTTTCTTTTTTAAGAGATCCTCTGACGTCTACGGCCCTTGATGATTCAAGGGTAAGAAAGGGAGAGGGAGAGAGAACTTAGTCTTCCCTAGTCGGGAATGAAGGGCGAGACTTCCTCCCCTTCGGCGAGAGGGGATACTAAGAAAGGAACTTCTTCCACCTCCTCCTTCGGGAGGGTGTCGTGAGAACCCGTCTCATGGGTAGGTCAACTCCCATTATCATCATCATCATCACCACCATCATCATCATCATCACCACATCATCATCATCATCATTATCGAGGGTGGTGGCGACTCGCGTCACCCCAGAACCAACCTGACGAAGGCCTAGTCGCTGGGGTCACTTCGACTCCCTGGCGCCTGAGCTTATCGCTAGAGATACACGAGGGACTATCCTCTACAAATCCCACCATTTGCAAGGTCTATCCCGCTCGTATGATATCCCGTTTGTGGCATAATAAGAACAGAGGATGAAGCTTCCTACCAGACAGAAACCTGACGAAGCAACATCAACAGAAAACAGAATCATGTCGCTAGACACACGTCATCTGTAAACAATCTGCTGTTTTTCGTATCGCTGAATTAATCCTTGCTGCTGGTGACCCCTCAATATGCCTCTAGAACCAAGTGAGAACCGTAAAGACAGCAGGAGGAGCAGATAGATTGGACCACTCCACATTGTCCGAGTCAAACGCTTACATACCCGTAGGTTAGGTCAAGCCTGTATGTATGACCTGACCTGCACGTGTGACCTGGCCGTATAGACCACACTGTCCAAGACCTCGAGAGCTTATTGAACAGACAGACGATGCGGACAGCCTCGTTCCATAAGTTACCTCGTACGTCTTGTATCGATAGATTCATTCAATATAAAACTGTTGTTCCTTACGCCTAACTTCTTGAAGAATCTCGTTAACGAACATCGAAGTACTCTATGCGATCTGAAATGGTAATATACGAATCTTTTAAAGTACTGAGAAATGTGTTGTAAAACTTTTGAGCCGAGTTAGTGTTCATAAAATTCTGGAGCTCAAGAGCGTCCAGGGGTTTGAGTCGAGAGTTCAAGGGGCAGCCAGAGTTGTGATTTCAGAGTTTAACTTTGCGGTTCGGGGTGAGTTAAGGACGCTCGAAGCGACAGGTAAAAGTTTTCGAGGATGATTTGGAGTGGATGAGTTTTCTTATGTCCAAGGCCTCTTCCAAGCCGTGAATATAAAGAGATTCAAGAAGTAACGAGCGAAGAAGAAAATCTGCATTTTGAAAGACTTATAGATGGTAAGCTTCCAAAGGCAGATTTCTAAAGCTATCTGGTCCAGGGGAAAAAAAGAAAACATACCACAGTTGCCCTCATCTAACCTGCCAGCGTTCTGTTAGCAGTTCAGCCAAAGTCGAGGGTTGCTGCTAAGTCTGCACTGGATTAGTTTAGGATATGAACACGAACTTAGATGGAAGATTCAAAGGCTCTTGGGGAAGTCAAAGGCTCTTGGGGAGGTGAAAGGCTCCCGAAGACCAGAGAGCTCGGGATGACTCAAACGTTCGTGAGGGCTCGAGTCCCGCGATCCACTGTTTCGTTTCGTCTTGAAGGTTCAGGTTGAGTCAGATCGGACGAATGTAGGTGTAAAAGATGAGTCTGGCTTTAAACTAGTCTTGAAGGGTATCCCCGCCTCCATGGCTTGGTCCATTGGCGTCTAGTTGGCTACTGCTTCCCATAGATTCTGTGTGGAAACCAGCCACACGGTGGTTGACCGTTGTGAACCCTCCTTGCTTCCTCGAACAGTGAAACTGTGGTATATGGTCCTCTTTCGTCTTTCCATCCCCTTAGAACATTTCGCCCTTAGGAAATCTGAAATAAGAGTCCCAGCATGAAAAGATTATCCGTAATTGCAAGAACCACTATGTCTTGATACAGAGGAATTGTGCTAAGTTAAAGAAAACATCTGTTGTTCCACATCTTAAATGTAATATGCTACTTCTGTGCTATGCAACAATTTCTCAAAAGTTTAATTTGCACCAAAGAAGACGACTGTGTGTGTGTAATCGAGAGAGAGAGAGAGAGAGAGAGAGAGAGAGAGAGAGAGAGAGAGAGAACCGTGTCTTTTAACCCAATCGTGTGTTAAGGTAAATCTATTCAATTCGGGGCCTGAAATCCACACAGGAGGGAAAAAAAAAAAGTTCACAACGTAATCAAACGATTCCTTTTAATTACCTCCGGTAGGTATTTTGTAGCCAAATGAAAAATAAGCCTCAGAGGATTTTCCTGACATCATAAATCTCTTCACAGCTGATGGGAATTTGACCTGTAGACTGACGTGGATATAATTAGTCGGCATTTCTCAACCCCTGTATTTTAATTACTACGTACGTAACGAAGATGAATGAAAAAATCAGGTGTTTGTCTCACGCTTGCGACTTTTCCCAGAATGTTTGGATGTGTTTTGAATTTGATCTTAAAGACGTTGTCTTTTTTTTTTTTTTATTTCGTACTGGATATCTAGTGTTTTTTCTTCTTCTGTTACATGCAATGTATACATAATTAGGTAACGACAATGCAGTCAAAATCTTTATGAATTTTGTGCATAGTTATATTCCGAAGTTTGTGTCATAGAAGGTTTTAAGATATATCTTGTTGATATGTATGCAAATTAGCATCTTGAGATGGACGACACGACCCTTTAACGTGACGGTACCCGGCTTTTGAGTGCGACGGTACGACCCCTTTTTAGCAAGTGGTACGACCCATGAGTGGTACGACCCCTTTTTAGCAAGTGGTACGACCCTTGAGTCCGACAATAAGACCATTCGGTATGCCGACTTAACCCCCCGATCCATAAGGGTCAGGCCAAAGGTCACGCGATCGTAGAGGATCAGTAAAGGGTCAGGCCAAAGGTCGCGCGATCGTAGAGGATCCGTAAGGATGAGGCCAAAGGTCGCGCCATCGTAGAGGATCCGTAAGGGTCAGGCCAGAGATCACGCCATCGTAGAGGATCTGTAAGGGTCAGGCCAAAGGTCACGCGATCGTAGAGGATCCGTAAGGGTCAGGCCAAAGGTCACGCGATCGCAGAGGATCCGTAAGGGTCAGGCCAAAGGTCACGCGATCGTAGAGGATCCGTAAGGGCCAGGCCAAAGGTCACGCGATCGCAGAGGATCCGTAAGGGTCAGGCCAAAGGTCACGCGATCGTAGAGGGGTCATATGAGAGTCGAGGCTCGCCTGCAGAATGATTACACCTCGAAGTCTGTACTTGTGCGGCCAAGTGTCCAAATTTCATCTGTCGTTGTTTTGGAGCGCAGGTGGACGAGAGGCGACTAATGAGTGATTCTTGGTTAGAGTCGCTGATTTGACTATATGATTCTTATTATAATCAGTTAAACTATCGGTTTACAATCCAGTGGTTCCCCAGCTCTCTACACACAACCCAGACTTAAAAAGTCAGTCCCACTGGCTTTACACGCAAATCTCAATCCACTGTCGTTCATTGTCACTTGGATTGGACGTCTCTCTCTCTCTCTCTCTCTCTCTCTCTCTCTCTCTCTCTCTCTCTCTCTCTCTCTCTCTCTCTCTCTCTCTCTCAATCTCTCTCTCTCTCTCAATCTCTCTCTCTCTCAATCTCTCTCTCTCTCTCTCTCTCTCTCTCTCTCTCTCTCTCTCTCTCTCTCTCTCTCTCTCTCTCTCTCTCTGCCTCTCCCCAGAGCAAGCTGAAAGTCTCTCGCGCCCCACACCCTCCCAACCCCCTATAGCATCTTCTATCATCACCCCCAGCAACCGAGAGTTCCTTCCCTCACCCTCACACCCTCCAGAACCCCAGCATCTCGAGGCACCAAGGCTTCCTTCTCCTCCCTCCTCCACTTAAAGACTTCAAGACGTACAATCACTTCTCTCTCAGGTAGCCGAGAGTTCCTTAATTACATCTGTCGGGTGAAAATTAATGTCGTTGCGAAATTAATCTAAAAATTTCCTTTTGAAGTAAGTGAGGGAAGGAGGGAGAGCGGTCCGAGATTATTCACTTCCTGAGAGAGAGAGGGAGGTGAAAAGTGTTGAAGGGTTGTGGGGAGAGGTGAGAAATAATGAGAAAGGTTGAAGGATGGAACTTATTTCCTTAGGAAATTTGACAACAACATCTACAAAAAAAAAAAAAAGAAAATATATGGCGAACCCATTCGTTGCTGCAAATGGGTCGACCAACATAGTTTTATCTCCTCGTTTGTCCACGACAAGCGACGTGGTTGCCCATTATAGGGAACATCATGACCCCATTAGACGTTGACCTTATTTACAATGCTAAGCCTAAAGTAAACTTTGGCCCATAGCTTGTGGCAGTCTGTATCCCTGTTAGACGTGGTCATATCAGTCTCAACACCAAGAATCAACAGACTTGGTCCTGTCATTATGCACACCAAGCATCAACAGACATGGTCCTATCATTATGCACACCAAGCATCAACAGACATGATTCTATCATTATGCACACCAAGCATCAACAGACATGGTTCTATCATTCTGCACACCAAGCATCAACAGACATGGTTCTATCATTATGCACACCAAGCATCAACAGACATGGTTCTATCATTCTGCACACCAAGCATCAACAGACATGGTTCTATCATTATGCACACCAAGCATCAACAGACATGGTCCTATCATTATGCACACCAAGCATCAACAGACATGGTTCTATCATTATGCACACCAAGCATCAACAGACATGGTTCTATCATTCTGCACACCAAGCATCAACAGACATGGTTCTATCATTATGCACACCAAGCATCAACAGACATGGTTCTATCATTATGCACACCAAGCATCAACAGACATGGTTCTATCATTATGCACACCAAGCATCAACAGACATGGTTCTATCATTCTGCACACCAAGCATCAACAGACATGGTTCTATCATTATGCACACCAAGCATCAACAGACATGGTTCTATCATTCTGCACACCAAGCATCAACAGACATGGTCCTGTCATTCTGCACACCAAGCATCAACAGACATGATCCTCTCATTATGCACACCAAGCATCAACAGACATGGTCAACCACCATATCCTCCCTCACCCTCCATATGGTCCTTGATTGGTTGGGTAATGGGGTATTTGGGGCTAGTGAAACACCAGGGTACACTACGATAGTCAACGTCAAGTTAAACTGCCATCCTGAAAAATCTTTTCAACACCTTCAGGTTAAACCTTATGGCCACATACACTCTCAGTCTGATCTTACAATGTGACTAGAGTGAAATACTTTTATTTACACCTCTCGTGCCTCTAATTCATAGCTTCGTTGTTACTCGTATTTGTCCTTTATTTTTCCCAGTATGTGGAAGAACTAAAATATGAATATGTGGGCTTCAGCGAGGCGTCAAAGTTGAAATGATCTATGATATATTCGCTATGGGAGATTTCTTTTATTCTTTTAATGTTAGACAACCTGTTTCCTACGGGGAATGTCAATAATGAATTTGTGTGATAAATATCTGTGTATGAATATCAAAGGCAGAGACATAAAGGTAATTAATTGTCACTGCTTTTATGATTGTTTAGTTCGAATTTTTTTTTTTTTTTTTTATATATTCATTGATGTCTGTAAATCTTTTGGTGATTTACACTCTGGTGTTGTGGTCATCGCTGCGACCCACCAAAATCTCACGGGTCTAAGGTTGAGTTCCAGATAGGGCAGGGAGTCGGTCCACAGCAAATCCAGCTGTTCATCCTCCCCTATTGAGCCTGGTTGTAAAAAGGGTACCTGGCTTAATCTGGGCTGTACGTATGTGTATGTATATAGACATGGTATATATATATATATATATATATATATATATATATATATATATATATATATATATATATATATATTATCCCTGGGGATAGGGGATTAAGAATACTTCCCACGTATTCCCTGCGTGTCGTAGAAGGCGACTAAAAGGGGAGGGAGCGGGGGGCTGGAAATCCTCCCCTCTCGTTTTTTTTTTTTTTTTTTTCCAAAAGAAGGAACAGAGAATTGGGCCAGGTGTGGGTATTCCCTCAAAGGCCCAGTCCTCTGTTCTTAATGCTACCTCGCTAACGCGGGAAATGGCGAATAGTATAAAAGAAAGAAAAAAGAATATATATATATATATATATATATATATATATATATATATATATATATATATATATATATATATATATATATACACACACACACACAAAGGTTGGGATAGTGGGGGCACACCATTGACCATTGTAAAAACCTTCCCTGTAAAACAGAAACCCTGCCAGTAAAACACAATTTTTACTCACAGAGTAAAAAGATAAATTTTCCTGTCTGCATTTACATAAATTATCAGTGTTATTCTTTGAGTTTCGCACAACTTCAGTACAAATAGATTGTGTTCTTCCAGGTGTAAAGAAATACATAGTAATTTGAAAGTATATATATATATATATATATATATATATATATATATATATATATATATATATATATATATATATATATATACACCATGTCTATATACATACACATACGTAAAGCCCAGAGATTTTTGTTTCTATTCATCAAACAATATCTTGTATTTTTAAGCTCCAAAAATGATAGAAAAGAGGATGAAAACTCTAGTGATGGCAGAGAGAGAGAGAGAGAGAGAGAGAGAGAGAGAGAGAGAGAGAGAGAGAGAGAGAGAGAGGTTGAAAGTGGTGGATGGGTTGGGGGAAAGGGGAGGGATATGGAATATACCTTGTGTGTGTAGTGTGTGTGTGTGTGTGTGTGTGGGGTTGCACCCTGATGATCACCAGTGGGTTTTTTCCCTTCAGTGGGAAATTCTTTACAGTGTGGCCAGAGCTCGTTTTAATTAACAATTTACAGTTTTATCCATCAAGAGGCTTCATGGACACTAAACCTGTGTAAATTGGATTAACGATTTTTTTTTCCTTTTTTTTCATTTCTTAATGTTCTCTCGGTTTTTTTTTTTTTTTTTTCCCTTCATGTTTTTTTCCCCCATCGTTGCTCATATCTTTGTGTAAAGTGACGTCACGCCGTGTTTGAGAGGGTGTATGTAGTGGTAAGTGTTTCTCTCTCTCTCTCTCTCTCTCTCTCTCTCTCTCTCTCTCTCTCTCTCTCTCTCTCTCTCTCTCTCTCTCTCCCTCTCTCATGCCCGTTCCACGCGACCATCTCCCATCCCTTTGTCACATAAGTACGTCGACCCACGTCACATAAATGCCACCACATACCTTCCCTTATCACATACGCGACCATCTCCCCTCCCTTTGTCACATAAGTACGTCGACCCACGTCACATAAATGCCACCACATACCTTCCCTTATCACATACATAATCCGTCACATGCCTGTCCCCCATGTCACATATATACCATGCCACATATACCTGATATATATATACACTCAGACCCCTTTTCACATAGGTTATAATACATACCTCCTATCACATACCACATATCACCTGATACAAAGCTATCAAATGGTCATATGAACCCTATCCCCTATCACATAATTACCCCATTATCACATAGCCCTTCTTCACATACCCCATCACATACCTTGCCCAATATATATATATATATATATATATATATATATATATATATATATCCCTGGGGATAAGGGAGAAAGAATACTTCCCACGTATTCCCTGCGTGTCGTAGAAGGCGACTAAAAGGGGAGGGAGCGGGGGGCTGGAAATCCTCCCCTCTCGTTTTTTTGTTTTTAATTTTCCAGAAGAAGGAACAGAGAAGGGGGCCAGGTGAGGATATTCCCTCAAAGGCCCAGTCCTCTGTTCTTAACGCTACCTCGCTAACGCGGGAAATGGCGAATAGTTAAATATATAAATATAAAAATAAATATATATATATATATATATATATATATATATATATATATATATATATATATATATATATACCCATTCTCCAATCTTCATGGGCTTTCTCCAAATATTCTACCATGGGATAATGAGGCTCATTACCTGCTAATTACTTCATAGACGGCTGCGGTTAATTACATCCAAACTAGTTTGACTAGTTTGCGGGATAATTACTTACTTTATGAGTTGTTTAATCATGTTCCTACTTCATAACGAGGTGGCCTTTTTTATCTTTTTTTTTTTCTTTAAGGGAATGAGTATGAATGATGGATATTTTATGAAACCTGGAAATACTGACTTGTACTATAACAATTCATGTGTACACACACACACACACACACACACACACACACACACACACACACACACGCGCGCGCGCGCGAGCAAAAGTGTACATGAAGATACACTGTACAGACATCCACGCACACACGTATACACACATACACACAGGCTTCCATGGTGAAATGGTCAACGTTTCTCTCTTGGGTTCAGGCCTACCTCGGGTTCGAATTCTGAGCGTGATAGTCAGCCCACTCCCAGTCCCAGCTGTTCATCCCTTCCCTGGGACTAGTGGACAGATGGGTACATGGCTTAGGCAGTTGCTGCTGCTATATATATATATATATATATGTGTGTGTGTGTGTGTTACATTATATTTAAGGACATGGTGCATATATTCATATACATATATACATTTATCACACAACGCAGGACTAACATGACGAGTACAGGAAAATGCACATTACTTTTCACACATAAACACTTCAGAATCATTAATGGGACCCCAAAAATGGTAGGAATATTAATGATCTTTTCCTGCACTTCCTTCCCAGATGGTATATTTTACCTCTGTGCTTCAGTCCTGTCTTCAGACACACTTGTGATTCGTGTACAGTTGTCGCTGCGAATGTGGAAGTGTCTTTTGTTCCAACGTATTTGCAAGACACTTGCTATGGCATTGTGGCTTAACATAAGGCTGGTACTATGACGTTACTGAGGATTGAGTTGTTAAGTTCTGGTACTGTGTGACTTTTAAGGTTTGGTATTGTGATATGTCGAGATCTGGCTCTATAAGATCTTAAAGTCTGGCATCTTGAGACGTCAGGGTCTGGCACTATAAGACTTTAAGGTCTGGCATTATGAGACCTCATGATCTGGTACTATAAGACTTTAAAGTCTGGCATTGAGTCCCCAAGATCTGGCATTATAAGACTTTAAAGTCTGGCATTAGGAGACCCCAAGATCTGGCACTATAAGACTTTAAAGTCTGGCATAATGAGACGTCAAGATCTGGCACTATAAGACTTTAAAGTCTGGCATTATGAGACCCCAAGATCTGGCACTATAAGACTTTAAAGTCTGGCATTATGAGACCCCAAGATCTGGCACTATAAGACCTCATGATCAGGCACTATAAGACTTTAAAGTCTGGCATTATGAGACATCAGGGTCTGGCACTATAAGACTTTAAAGGTCTGGCATTATGAGACCCAGATCTGGCACTTAAGACTTTTTTTTTTTTTTTTTTTTTTTTTTTTTTTTTTTTTTTTTTTTTTTTTTTTTTTTTTTTTTTTTTTTTTTTTTTTTTTTTTTTTTTTTTTTTTTTTTTTTTTTTTTTTTTTTTTTTTTTTTTTTTTTTTTTTTTTTTTTTTTTTTTTTTTTTTTTTTTTTTTTTTTTTTTTTTTTTTTTTTTTTTTTTTTTTTTTTTTTTTTTTTTTTTTTTTTTTTTTTTTTTTTTTTTTTTTTTTTTTTTTTTTTTTTTTTTTTTTTTTTTTTTTTTTTTTTTTTTTTTTTTTTTTTTTTTTTTTTTTTTTTTTTTTTTTTTTTTTTTTTTTTTTTTTTTTTTTTTTTTTTTTTTTTTTTTTTTTTTTTTTTTTTTTTTTTTTTTTTTTTTTTTTTTTTTTTTTTTTTTTTTTTTTTTTTTTTTAAAAAAAAAAAAAAAAAAAAAAAAAAAAAAAAAAAAAAAAAAAAAAAAAAAAAAAAAAAAAAAAAAAAAAAAAAAAAAAAAAAAAAAAAAAAAAAAAAAAAAAAAAAAAAAAAAAAAAAAAAAAAAAAAAAAAAAAAAAAAAAAAAAAAAAAAAAAAAAAAAAAAAAAAAAAAAAAAAAAAAAAAAAAAAAAAAAAAAAAAAAAAAAAAAAAAAAAAAAAAAAAAAAAAAAAAAAAAAAAAAAAAAAAAAAAAAAAAAAAAAAAAAAAAAAAAAAAAAAAAAAAAAAAAAAAAAAAAAAAAAAAAAAAAAAAAAAAAAAAAAAAAAAAAAAAAAAAAAAAAAAAAAAAAAAAAAAAAAAAAAAAAAAAAAAAAAAAAAAAAAAAAAAAAAAAAAAAAAAAAAAAAAAAAAAAAAAAAAAAAAAAAAAAAAAAAAAAAAAAAAAAAAAAAAAAAAAAAAAAAAAAAAAAAAAAAAATTGGACTTAAGATTTTTGGTTTAAAAAATTTTGGACTTTGGGCTTTTAAAATTTGGTTTTGGAATTAATCTGGGCCCATAAGACTTTAAATCTCATTTGAGACCCCAAAACTGGCAATTTTAAGACTTTTAAAGGGCTGGGATTAAAGAACCCCAAATCTGGACTAAAGACTTTAAAGTCTGGGATTTGAGACCCCAAATCTGGCATTATAAGACTTTTAAAATCTGGCATTTGAACCCCAAATCTGGGACTATAAGGGCTTTTAAAATCTGGGATTTTAAAAACCCCCAAAATCTGGGACTATAAACTTTAAAATCCCGGCATTTTGAACCCCAAAATCTGGCACTATAAGACTTTTTAAAACGGGATTATGGGGACCCCAAGATCTGGCACTATTAAAACCTTTTTGTCGGCATTTTAAACTTTAAAGTCTGGGATTATGAGACCCCAAAATCTGGCATTTTAAGACTTTTAAAAATCTGGCATTATGAACCCCAAGGGGTTCCCCTATAAACTTTAAAAGGGCTGGGATTATAGACTCAGGGGCTGGCATTAAGACTTTAAACCCCAAAAATTATGACCCCTTTCCTTCCCCTTTAAGACTCCGCATTTCTTTTTTTATTTTTAAAAATTCCCTTTTTTCCGCACCCCCGCCAAAACCACCCCGTAAAAAAATTGTTTTTCGAAATTTACAGTCTGAAGTATATTGCGATAGAGCGAATATGTAAAACACTGTGAACGATGGAGAGACGGTGCGTCATTCCTCTTTTATTTGCATTTGTACAGAATTCAACTTACTATATACAATTTACACTGTACACCCCATGTTTCAAGCCACCTCCGCTAAGAAAATATGTCTTAAGTATACAAAATTAAGATGTATATCAATGAAATACTCCATGTATTGATATACACTACATTGATTTGAGGCTGAGGAAAATGTTATTCCTATCTAGTCTGTGTTTCAACAGGACGCCTATTATAAGCCACAGATGAACTTGGAAATTATTCACGAAATGATTTGATTTGTGCTGCAACAACGACGAATTTATCGTGCGGCCTTTTACCATTGGCGTGGGACGCGGCGCTAAAGACAAGATTATGGACTTTATGGAAAGTTCGAGGGACCTCATGAGCGTCTTTGACTGACAGACACTAGAGGTTAAAAACACGTCAAGTGTTGACAAGTAACTGGGCAACGATGAGTGACTAGTTCGACGGAGTGAGTGTCGTATTTGCAAAGGCTGGATGACAGTGGTTTGGATTATACAGCAAGGTGTATCATGAAAGAAAGCTATTTACAACTGGCCATACTTAGGATGCTGTGTGAGGATGTGTGTGAACATAAGTCTCTGTTGGAATGATCCCACGTATCCTACATTGGTTGGAATTATCTCCGAATTCACCAATTTTTGCAAAAGCTATGTCCACAATGTTGCATGGCGTGAGAGTATAAAAGCCTTGCTGGTGTAGTTTGCAGACTCCCAGGTGTATCTACTGCCCGAGCCGAGTCTTGTAGATTGATGTAGGATATTGATTTCGTGTCCGAAAGGATTCTAATCTTTCCTGGATGTTTTTTAAGGTTGCTCGCTGGTCCAAGCCAGGTTATATAATTGATCACAGCCTTCAACGCATCCGTTTTAGTTAATTCATCAGTGATTTATAAAGACTTAGGTTGTACCGAGTGATATGTGTCAGCGAGTTGAAGAATGGTAGCCAAGGGGGTGTGATGTTATCGGATTCTTTTGTCTATTAATCTCGTAAAACGATTCAGATTTCAGTAACAGCAGAGGGGCAGATGGAAGGCATTCTCAGTATCTTGTAAAGCCAGCTTCCCCCCATTGTGCCAAAGTTTGGAAAGCCTTTCGTAAAAGTTTCCTAAGTCTGATGGAACATTTTCTATTCAATAGGCCTAGCCTAGCCAATCAAAGGTAATATTATTTATGTATTCGATTGCCCTAGCAAATAAATGTAACATTATGTATTCAGTTGGGCTAACCTAACAACCCCTAGCCTAGCCAATCAAATGTAACATTGTGTATTAAATTGGGCTAACCTAACAACTCCTAGCCTAGCCAATCAAATGTAGCATCATGTATTCAATTTGGCTAACACAACAACCCCTAGCCTAGCCAATCAAATGTAACATTATGTATTCAATTGGGCTAACCTAACATCCCTTAGCATAGCCAATCAAATGTAACATTATGTATTCAATTGGGCTAACCTAACAGCCCATAGCTTAACCTAATCACTTCGTCTGAGCATGCCACCCGTCCTAACCTAATCTAACCACTGATACCATAACCAAATCTAACCCAACCTAATCCCTAATCCTAATCTAAAGTGATCATCTAGCCTAGGTTAAGGTCATAACCTGAATTCTTAATATAACCTAACCTTGGTCTAGCCCCATCCACCTTGCACCAACATAAGCTCTTTTTAATGTAACTCAATCGATCGCTCAACTATGGAACCCCACCAAGAATACATAATGCACCAAGTTGAATTACTTTGGCGGAGCCTTTCTAACAATTACATTCAAAAGATAAAACCCAAGAATACATAATGCACCAAGTTGAATTACTTTGGCGGAGCCTTTCTAACAATTACATTCAAAAGATAAAACCCAAGAATACATAATGAACCAAGTTGAATTACTTTGGCGGAGCCTTTCTAACAATTACATTCAAAAGATAAAAACCCCCAAGTGATGATTACACTAAAATGTGAACCTGTACCTTCGTGTCTAGAGGACAGTAATTAAACTGAAAAATGTCGGGAAGGAAGTCTTGCCAACTCCCACTCAAGTTTCCTAAAGTTGGCACATATATCTCCCTCGCCTCATGCTTGCGCTGGTGGATTTTAAAGTGTGTGTGTGTTTTACCGTTGCCTCGTCCCTCCCAAGTAAAACAACTTTACGTATATATTTAAGGATATTTCTTTTTTTTCCTGTATTGCATGGAATTTATATTTTTTTTCATTCATTAATTGATTTATATATTCATGGACTTGTCTTTTTTAGCTCTTATGATCACTTTACATGTATATTTAAGGATTTTTTTTTCCTGTACTGCATGAAATTTATATTTTTTCATTCGTTAATTGATTTCTATATTCATGGACTTCTCTTTTTAGCTCTTATGATCACTTTTTTTTATTTGTTTGTTTGTTGGTCTTGTATCTTACGTTCTTTGTCATTAAGTTTACAAAATTCACAGTTTTTTTCCTTTACATCATCAAACTATTTTAAATAACTTAAGATTTATGATCGTCACTCCCTCACTCTTCTTTCTTCCATGTTGAGCAACTGTAACTCAACTCTCATAATTCCGGCAATGTCTTTGTTGCCCTCCTCTAGACTTTCTCTCTTTGTTCTTTGTGACTGTTGAGGTGCGGCAACCAAACTTGGGGAATCTCATTCGAGTTTTGGCCTTGTGTAGAATGTGAATAGCCTGCTGAATATTTCTTTATTCATGCACTTGAAGTTGTTCAAATGCTTGCGAGGAGACCCTTCGTCTCCTTTACTGTACTCCTAATGTGGGACTAAAAAGGGAAAAGTTTAGAGATGATGTCGACTTCGAAGTCTTCCACATATAGAGTCTTGCAGCTTGCATCTCGCTAGATGATGTTCATATCAAGGGTCCTCTTCCCAGAGAGTCCCATCCTCATTTCATTCATGCAGGTCGAACTTCAACCAACCATATACCAAACCAACTCTGCAGTTTGTCATGGTTCCCTTGCACACTGATGCAATCTCCTCTCTGTTTCACCTCCATCACCACCTTTGGATCACTCGAAAACATATGGAGGTAGGATTCCATACCTTCAGGCAAGGAATTTACGTGAAAAGAGTAATAATCCCAGAAGAGAAGCCTGTGGTACTCCGCTGGTAATCTTAATCCATTATTAGGAAGTTCCTCCGACATGCGTCCTTAATTCCCTTCAGGTCATAAATCTTCAGTCCATCGGGGGAGTTTCGCTACTTACTCCTGCCCGGTGACCCAGCTTCTTAATCAGCCTCCCAAGCGGTGCAAATGTCAAATGCTTTTTGGCAGTCCAGATACAAACAATCCACCCATTTGTCTAAGACAGGTCTCACTCTCATGTAGACTTTTTAAGAGGTGACCTTCCATTTCCTGATAACTATAGAGTCCATGTTCATCTAAGCCTCCAACGTTCATATTACACCCCTAGTTAGCTGTATTCAGGAGCTAATCCTATATCTCCTCTTTTATATTACTTATACCATCGATCTAATGAGGTTGTAGACCATATGCACCTTCTCCAAGAGGTTGAAAGCTTCTGTTTGTCTGCTTGTGTGTGTGTGTGTGTGTGTGTGTGTGTGTGTGTGTGTGTGTGTGTGTGTATCTTGGCTCCCTCGACGTAAGGATTGATGTCGTAAATCTGTGACGTAGAGTTGTTCCTCCGTCGTCGCTGGAGAGATAGTTAGAATTGACATCATCCCTCACGGCGAATGGAATGTCAGGTTGTGGTTTTATCAAGAACCCCTCCTTGACTTATCTGGCATCTTTGTGTCCAAAGAGTCTCGTCTGAGCTGGTGTGTGTTTGTGTGTGTCTATTGAGTTTCTGAAGCCACTTTACAAGTTGAGTTTCGAGTCCCAAGCCTTCCCCTGGATTGGGTGTCGGATTCTAGACTCAAACTCTGTTTTTGTTTTTTGTTTTGTTCCCTCCATTCTAGATCTAGGTTGGGTTTCGAGTTCCAAAGTCAGTTTTCGGATGGGTTTCGATTTCAAAGTCAGTTTTCGGATGGGTTTCGTGTTCCAAATTCAGTTTTCGGATGGGTCTCGAGTCCCAGACCCCGAACTCTGGTTGGGTTTCGAGTCCCAGACCTCGAACTCTGGTTGGGTTTCAATTAACAGACACAGATCAAGTAGGATTCCATACCTTCAGGCAAGCAATTTACGTGAAAAGCGTAATGGTCCCAGAACAGAAGCCTGTGGTACTCCGCGGGTAATGTTAACCCATAAAGCGGGAGTCCCTCAGACGTGCGTCCTTAATTCCCTTCGGGTCGTAAATCATTTAAGTCACAGTTCCCTACTTTCTTTGGCTCGATGATTATCTAAGAGATGCTTCTGGAAGAGGCGATGATTGGTTTCTATAACAAAAAAGTTGAGAGGAGAGAGTGTGTGTACGATCAGTGACGCTGATTGGATGAAGATTATCCATGGTCTAAGTCGCAATCATTTGCAAAAGCTCCGAGCTACATGGAACGCCTAATCGCGTTATTTTTCGAATTAAGGTGTGTGTGTGTGTGTGTGTGTGTGTGTGTGTGTGTGTGTGTGTGTGTGTGTGTGATTACTCTTTGCATTGTACGAATGGGCGAGTATCGTGTTGTTCCCGTCTCGATTTTGTACATGAATTGTACCTTAATTCTTACGAATGTACGCCTGTGCACTTGTGTAGCAACAGTAGTATGAATAATGACAGTACATAAAATGATTATTATTGTAATAGTAGTAGTAGTAGTAGTATGTAAATATACGATCAAATATGTGTAACCGGTGCTCATACTTTGAAGAAAAATCATGTTTTCAAATAAGACAGACACCATCTACGTCTTGGTTTTTGGACGGCGACCTCTTCTTCGATCCTTAAGTCCGTTGCTCCGGAGGCTTACCTGGGGAAAAAAGTGAATCCTTGTTTATCCTGTGTGAGAAATCGAAGGTTGGCTGGTGAATTCACTCTCCCGGGATTTGTGTCGCCAGGACTTCGTTCGCTCGTAAAAATTTGGGCGTTAAGAGCTTTGTTTATGGCCTTGGGTAAATCCGCTGGTCGTTCTTTTAAAGTGCATCATTTGCATTTAGTCATATTTTATTATCAAACGCACATTTCACGATAGAACTTGCATATTTGGCTTTTCGTCTTGAATATGATATTTGTGACCAAATTACTTCATTTGAGTTTTTTGCAGTTCAGTAGCAACATAAACCATTAATTTTTTCTGGATATTATTTTCTGGGATTGTTATTCACAATACTTGTAAGGACAGAGTAATAAAATGCTGGCTATATAGTTCAGATTCTAAGGCATGAATTCACTCTTCTCAAAATGTGGGATACATTTCAAATTCTAAGGAATAAATCCAGTCTAAACTGAATAATAATTCTTATGTTCTGTCAAAATGAAAAAGAAGAAACTGTTTCTAAATCCATTGGCTATGTGGCTGTACCTCCTCAAAAAAAAATTTAGCTCCCCCCAAAACAAAGACAAAATAATGAACCCTAGAAAAACACTTGATTCCAATACCTACTATTGCCCACTATACACATAACGTATTTGTTAAGGTTCTACAGCTCTGGATATTCAAAAAAAAAAAAAAAAAAAATCGTAAGAAATTAGATAATTAGAGAAGATAATTATCTTTTTTCGGAAAGGGTTTTATGCTAATGGGGAATCTCAATTGATCTGGGGCCTTTAATTATATTTGTGACGAATACCTTAACATTTCGGTAATTATATTTGACGAATACCTTAAAATTTCGGTAATTATATTTGTGACGAATACCTCAACATTTCGGTAATTATATTTGTGACGAATACCTTAACATTTCGGTAATTATATTTGACGAATACCTTAAAATTTCGGTAATTATATTTGTGACGAATACCTCAACATTTCGGTAATTATATTTGTGACGAATACCTTAACATTTCGGTAATTATATTTGACGAATACCTTAAAATTTCGGTAATTATATTTGTGACGAAACCTCACATTTCGGTAATTATATTTGTGACGAATACATTAACATTTCGGTAATTATATTTGACGAATACCTTAAAAATTTCGGTAATTATATTTGTGACGAATACCTCAAACATTTCGGTAATTATATTTGTGACGAATACCTTAACATTTCGGTAATATATTTTGGACGAATACCCTTAACATTTCGGTAATTATATTTGTGACGAATACCTCAACATTTCGGTAATTATATTTGTGACGAATACCTTAACATTTCGGTAATTATATTTGTGACGAATACCTTAACATTTCGGTAATTATATTTGTGACGAATACCTTAACATTTCGGTAATTATATTTGACGAATACCTTAAAATTTCGGTAATTATATTTGACGAATACCTTAAAATTTCGGTAATTATATTTGTGACGAATACCTTAACATTTCGGTAATTATATTTGACGAATACCTTAACATTTCGGTAATTATATTTGACGAATACCTTAACATTTCGGTAATTATATTTGTGACGAATACCTCAACATTTCGGTAATTATATTTGTGACGAATACCTTAACATTTCGGACGCAGTGTTGAGGGCAGATACATTTTGAGCGTTAGCTCTACATTTAGGACAATGTCAATTCTTTTTGTTTAGCACACTTAACTCGATAATTTGAACACCTATTTGATATTTCAGACATTCTAACACATTTTGGACTCTTTTGGCTTTCTATTTCAGGCATTTTTGCTACGCTTTCAGGACGCCTTCATCTTAATGCATTTCGGACACTTCCCACTTCACCTTTTCGGTGTTTTTAGATCATTTTTTTTTTTCTATATCCAAAGATTTTACTTTCCGTTTTGCCAGAATACTCAAAAATATGGTTTCCATGGGAAAAAAAAAAGATAATCCTATAATATCAGTTTATATTTGAGAACAGATTATTAGGAAATAATCCTGGAAAATTAAAATCATACATTTACTTAATATTTGGCGAGCAATGTATGCAAAGTGTAGCCCAAATGTTTGACTTTCGTTTAATTAAACACATTTTGTAGACTTGGCTTAGAATAGTCACAGAGAAAAGCCCTTTCGCACGCCTGATGTACACTCACGAACAAAAGTCCTGGGACGCTAGATGTACAGTCGCGAACAAAAGTCCTGGGACACGCTAGATGTACAGTCATGATCAAAAGTCCTGGGACACGCTAGATGTAACGAACTGAAGTCCTGGGACACGCTAGATGTACACTCACGAACAGAAGTCCTGGGACACGCTAGATGTACAGTCACGAACAAAAGTCCTGGGACACGCTAGATGTACAGTCACGAACAAAAGTCGTGGGACACGCTAGATGTACACTCACGAACAAAAGTCCTGGGACACGCCTGATGTACAGTCACAAACAAAAGTCCTGGGACACGCTAGATGTACACTCACGAACAAAAGTCCTGGGACACGCCTGATGTACACTCATGAACAAAAGTCCTGGGACACGCTAGATGTACAGTCACGAACAAAAGTCCTGGGACACGCTAGATGTACAGTCGCGAACAAAAGTCCTGGGACACGCTAGATGTACAGTCATGAACAAAAGTCCTGGGACGCTAGATGTACAGTCATGAACAAAAGTCCTGGGACACGCTAGATGTACAGTCATGAACAAAAGTCCTGGGACACGTCTGATGTACACTCATGAACAAAAGTCCTGGGACACGCCTGATGTACACTCACGAACAAAAGTCCTGGGACACGCCTGATGTACAGTCACGATCAAAAGTCCTGGGACACGCTAGATGTACAGTCACGATCAAAAGTCCTAGGACACGGCTGGATCCTCTGGTTCTCCTGGCAGAGACAGACGGCTTCGACCACAGGTTGGGGTCCAGGGAATGTGCCCTGGACTTTTGTATGTGACTGTACACGTGTGCAGAGACAAAAGATATATCATATACGATAAGAGAACCCCGTTTGCCTTTTCCCCATTGAATATATTAATGGTTACATTTACCACAAAGTTAATTAAGTCGTCAGAGAAACCATTTCATCTCCCTTCATGGTAATGCCTGGGTGTTTTAAACACCTACGTTGTGTTAAGGGTGCTGACTGACACACTGCTTGGGTAGAAATTTTTGAATTAAGACGTGGCAAGTTTACAAAGAGCTGCTGACTTTCGCTTTCTCTCCATTGCCTTTCGTTGTTAACCTATTAAGTCTTTCATCGTTGCGTTATTTTCTTTTACTTATCTAAATGATGCAGTGAAGTACATAGGGTTAATGCATTAACGAATTTATCCTAAGATTAATGGGTGTCGACTGGTTACATATTCGGGGATACATTTTCGTACCCAACACGACCCGACAAGAGAGGGAGAGAGGGGGAGAGAGAGATTAGGGATTAGGGAGAGGAAAGGGATTAGAGATTTGGGAAGGTGGTCCTTCGGGAAGTGGGACGCCAAGAGACGTACGGACCTACCTAAAGGTTGAAGGGAATTGGGAGACGAGAAACTTGAAAGAAATGGACGGAACTTAAGTGACTGCAGGAGCTTGAAAGACAAAGGGTGACTTGGGAGATGAAGAACCAAACACACATGGATTTGAATGTCTAATACATGTACCTGTGTCTGAAGCTTGGATCTCGTCCTGGCCTTCAAGTTCACCTGGTGTCTCTCTCTCTCTCTCTCTGGGTAAATACCACCCTGGCTCACCTTAGCATATCTCACCGGTAAAGAAGAAAAAAGGACAACAATACAGAAGACAATGATCGTCAAACAACTTGGAACACAACCTGGCAAACCTTCCTGTCTGTTGCACGCTCTCTGCCCGGCTGGGGCTTTTGTTCGAACATCAATATTGCTTTTTTTTTTTTTTGGTCCCCTCTCTTGTCTCTCTCATTCCCCCCCCCCCCCCTCTGATTGTTCCAGGGTGGGGGGGGGGGGCTGTTATGGCATGGGGCACCATAACAATAATCAGATGACAAGAGCAGTAATCCTTGGACCTCCTACTGTTGTGCTCCTACCTGTCTTGAAGCCCATTGTGGTCTAGGTGGCGTAAAACTGGGACTGATTGGGCGCCCGCTCTCCATAAGTGAATTATCAAAATGATAAACGAGGGATTGCGTTCAGAATAATAGGGCGCCATTTGCATAAAGTGAATTGGCTTATTTGTTGGACGTTTTCGCGGTAAAACTTGGCGATTTCCTTTGGAAGAAAATGTCGCGTTTTATTGGCAGAATATGCAGTTGTGTTGGCTGGATTTCCCAGGCTCTGTTGTTTGGGTTCCCAGCCAGTTCCGTTGGCTGAATTTCCCATTTCCGGCTGCATTTCCATTTCCGTTGGCTGGATTCCCATTTACGTCGACTGGATTCCCAGTTCCCTTGACCGGATTCCCAGTTCCGTTGGCTGGATTCCCAACTCTGTTGGCAGAATGGCCTCTTCCGTTAGGTGACCATGTCCACTTCTCTTTGCCGGATCCTTTACTTCTGTTGCCTGGCTTCTCAGTTCTGTTTGCCGGAGTCCAAACGTCTGTTCACTGGTGACTCATTTCCGTTGGTTGGACTCCCGCTTCTGTTGGCTAGGTTGACGAACTCTCCTGCCCCAGATGGACTTGCCTTTTTCCGTTCCCACGATGCCAGATGTGTCGAGAGGGTATCCACATCTGTTGACAAGAGGGTGTTTTGTCGTCTTCAGCGGAGGCTGTAAGTGCCGGGGCGAGATCAGACACGCTTCACTATCCTTTCTAGGAAGACGAACACACACACACACACACACACACACACACACGTTTATGGAGAACCTACAATTAAAAGATTCTGAGGGGAATGAAGCTTGAGCTCTTTCTTTCCCCCTCTTCTCTCACCCACGTCTCCTCCAGGTAAAAAAAGAAAAAGAAAATCGGGTTCGGGGGGAGCCAAACACTCATAAAATCCCTTTGAAGATCATGGTCAAAAAAGGGGGAAGAAGCTAAGCTCTGCTCAGTGTTGACATTATCAATTATGATCCCTTCCATAGAGACGAGTCAAGGGTCTGGATCAAAGGAATATTAATAGACCAGCTTCGTTTTTCCCCCCCAAGAGTTTTTCATGATCTGTATGAGTCGAGGATGTTGCTTTCTAAGGTCATCTTGAATATTGAATGGAAATGGATGGTTTGTGATAGATTAGGCCTCTGCTGTATTAGATTAGATGGTTTGTAATAGATTAGGCTTCTGCTGTATTAGATTAGAAGGTGTGTGATAGATTAAGCCCCTTCTGGTGTATTAGATTGGCAGGTATGTAATGAATTAGGTTTTCCTGGTGTATTAGATTAGAAGTGATATGTTAGATTAGGTTCTCTGATGTATTATGGTGGAAAGTACGTGACGAAGCTGGCAAATGGAGACAGCCTACAGAAGTTTGTATCGTCGTACGATAGTATAGAAGGTTAAAGAAATGGAGCCCCATGAGTGTAGAACTCCCTTCTTGTTCTATACAAACAAGGTGATTCAAAATGGCTGATCAGATGACAAAAATACACACCAGTGAGCACTCTGCCTTTTCTGCAGTTAGAATAATCGTCAGAGAATTGATGTAATGGCTTAGCCAAAAACTTTACGTCTTCGTGAAAAGTTGTGCTTTGTACCTGTGAGGAGCGAAGGCACCTGATTAACTTGCAGGTTGCTGAATACTTGGGGGGGGGGAATTATTATTAACTCTTTCGTCGATAATTACTTCCAATTCAATCACTGATAAGATTAAAGAGGACTAATTAGCTTGGTTATTAGTAGCTAATTTAACTCTGCCTTTCGTTGAAGTAATTACCCAGCTACTACATTTTTTTTGTAGATATTTTTTTTTTTCAGTATGAAATAATAAACAAGTTTCATTAAAGCTGTATTAACATTTTGTGATGCATAGATTGTCAACACAAGTTTATTGTATTAGGTGTGTTTGTGTGTGTGTGTGTGTGTGTGTGTGTGTGCGTGTGTGTGTGTGTGTGTGTGTGTGTGTAAGTAAACAGTCTGCAAGCAATTGTGTGTTTAAGTAAACAACCTGCAAACATTGCGTGGAAGACAGACAGTCGGACCCGGGTCAGGTTGAGCGTCAGGTCAGAGGCTCAAGTCAGGTCAAAGCAAGTCAGGTCAGACCAGGTTCAGGTCTAGCCAGGAGACGACCCAGTGTTTCCTCGGTAGTTCCGTCGAGACGCGACCTTCCCTCCCTCCTTCCGTCCCTCCCTCACGCCTTGGCCGATTCCCTTCGTCGTCGTCTTTGGAAAGGAAACTTTTCTTCGGCTGATCTCGACTGCCTTAATGATTAACGCGGGCCTCCGCCGAGCGAGGCAGAGACAAGCGGAGCGGGAAGTGCATTTCGTCGTTCCGGAAGTCAAATATCTTGACGGATGTCCAAGTGAAGAAACTGTGGAAGTCATTAGGGGGTGTGTGTGTCATGGTGGCCCAGTATGAGGTCTTGGTGGCCCAGTATGAGGTCTTGGTGGCCCACTATGAGGCTGTGGTGGCCCAGTATGAGGTCGTGGTGGCCCAGTATAAGGTCGTGGTGCCCCAGTACGAGGCGGTGGTGGCCTAGTATGAGGTCGTGGTGGCCTAGTGTGAGGTCATGGTGACCCAGTACGAGGTCTTGGTTCCCTAGTATGAGTCGTGGTAGCCTAGTATGAGGTCGTGGTGGCGCAGTATGAGGTCGTGGTGGCTTAGTATGAGTCGTGGTGGCCCAGTATGATGTCTTGGTTCCCTAGTATGAGGTCGTGGTGGCCCAGTATGAGGTCGTGGTGGCCCCCAGTATGAGGTCGTGTTGGCCCCAGTATGAGATCATGATGCCCCAGTATGAGGCTGGGGATGATACCTTTTGGAGATGAACGTTGGTTTTTGGAGTGTTTATTGGAGGGTTGTGAGGAGAGTTACGACCTGAGGAAGGATAGAAAAATAGACTGATAAGAAAATAAGATATAGAGCCTTGGTCTTAATGAAGGCTATCTCTTGTAAGCGGAGATAAAGTCATCCAGTATGTATCAAATCCACTCTTGAATAACTGTGTCTGATCCTCACACACATCAAGGTGTTTCCTGGTGGGATTCTACACCATAAGATATTTTGTCGTTTACTTTCACAAGTCTATTACCTTAGTGAAATATTCTCTGTGGGATGTTACCTCTTCATTCCGTGGTATCTTCACTACTGTTTATTGACCTATGATCACATTTTCTTTTTAGATTCAGGCGCCTTTAGGATTAAAAGAAAATCTGTTCTCAAATCACCCTGTTGTTGGAGAGGGAGGAAGAAGAACGAGGAGGAGCCTGGCAAGCAGGCTGGGGTCAGTAGACTCGACCTCTGGTGGTGGTGGTGGTGAAGAGAGAGAGAGAGAGAGAGAGAGAGAGAGAGAGAGAGAGAGAGAGAGAGAGAGAGAGAGAGAGATGGGAGGGGGGACCTTCCCTTTATACACACTCAAGGGCATACACTCAAGTGGTTCATTAGGCTTTGGAGTGAGAGAGTCGTCTCTTGTCGTCTTTCTCCTTCCTTCCGCGACACCATTTATTTTAGTATTCCTGTTTGGGAAGGGAAGAAGGAGATGGCTTCATTAACACTCATTACGCGTCGTCAGTTTCCGTATAAATTACCTCTCTCGGTCATTTGCATATCTGCATGATGCTGGTAATCACGGACATTGTTTGCGTTGTAACAACCCCATCTCCCCATCTCTCCCGAATGAACTGGGGAAGTGATATCGGGGTTGTAATGAGTCAAGTTATAATGAGACAAAGATATCAGGGGACAAAGATATCATTAAAGATAGCGAGTTGCGTTGCTCTCTCTCTATCTCCAGCCTCCTTAAGCAAGCGTTCCACTACCCTGTTTTAATCTTCTATCTGTACCTGCCTTGCGTAAAAAGAAATCCCAGTATGACATAGTGGACTATTTTGAACTTCAGTACATGTGCACGTTTATGTCATCGCTGAACATAACACGTGTGTGCTCTGTCATCCAGCATTTGTTAACGTGAAAATATACAGTGGTCATTATCATCCAGCATTTGTTAACGTGAAAATATACAGTGGTCATTATCATCCAGCATTTGTTAACGTAAAAATATACAGTGGTCATTATCATCCAGCATTTGTTAACGTGAAAATATACAGTGGTCATTATCATCCAGCATTTGTTAACGTATACAGTGGTCATAATCCTTTGTGGTTATACATACCTGCCAGTGGGGATACGCGTACCATTGGAAAAAGGAGCTTTGTAACAGTAAAAAAAAAAAAAGGCTTGTTTCCATTGGGAAAAAGTTCATCACCACTGGAAAAGGGGGGCACGTCGACGCTGTCAAAGGCACGTCGCCACTGGGAAGCCTCGTCGACACTGTGAAAGTTCCGTCCCTGCTGGAAAAGGCCTGTTGCCACTAGCAAAAAAAAAAAAAAACGAAAATGCTTCCCCAGTGTTGTACATTTCCTGTGGGCTGGACAGTACAGTTAGTGATCCCTATTTTTCAACAACTCTCATGTTACCAATATCTGGTCCAGTGAGCAGTTTTACACCTCCCAGGCCTGCAATATTTTCAATCCAGATTTTCTGAGGTTTTCGTCGCCTTTAAAGTGTTGGAACCCTCCCCTTTTTTTTTTTCACCACGGTATGTACTCGCTCTTCACAAGTTTCATTCGATTTTCACTTTTATATTTTGTGCACATTATTCTTAAGGTGAATCTCCTGATCTTTACGTTGTGTTTCAGGAGTGTACCAATGAAACATCATGATTTATAAGTCTCTCATATATTTCTATGCTTTGTCTCAATTCTGTGCCTTTTATCCACCTTTTCTGTTCATGACGATTCATATCCACCTTCGTCATCCCATTTATACACCAAATTTCCATGCATTTTACATATTTTAGATTATCTTCATCCACTTGTACGCCTTCTACCCATTTCCTACACCTTTTTAGCCTTACACCTTTTTCTTTTTCTTTTTTTCATCTCCCAACACATTTAGAAAAATGATCGTTTTCTTCACTGTCTTTAAGTATTCATTATATACATATCACGTTTCACACCTCCTTACACGAGAGGACTAACCAGAGTCTAGACAGAGAGGGAGGTCATGTCAAAGGTGAGTGAGGAGGGTTGGAGAAAGGACTGCTCCCTGGGGAACTCCACTGTAGATCTTGAGAAATTTGGAGGAGAAACTTTAATGAATGGTTCCTAAGTAATTATCCTTGCACAAACTTCCGAGTATCCAAATTGATACCCGCGAATGGGAAGGTTAACTGGTTCTAATTCACGTCACACTTTATTATGAATTCGTAGAATACCGGATGACGACAGTTGACCCTCACGATATAGAGGTCATAGGAGCAGATGGACGTGTTGGAGTGGATGAATAGAATAGTTATCAGGGAACAGACTTTCGTCCCAATTGAAGGGTACATAAATTGTCTCATCAACCTTCTTTATTAGTGTAATTAACTTGATTTTTTGTCGATTGGCTCCATGTACATTGCAGATGTGCCTGAGGTATGAAAGTGGCCGTAGTTGATTTTTGACAAAGAATATCATGTGTTGAACTTAGTATATGTCTAGCCGCATTGCCAGGGACATTACCTACTTTGCATAATCAATTCCTCTCATAACATTCAAAGGATTGAAATCTAAACTTTGCGTACTTGTTGCTTGCATATTTGACCTGTGTACGTATGTAAAACTCTCGTGGTCACTAACAGATTTCCACAAAGACTTCCGTGAGTTGAACATGGGCAGACTTCAGAATGCTATATTTTTAAAAGAAAGAATCGTATGAGTTCCTTTGGATTTATGATCATGATATGATAATTACAATAGCACTGGATTCCCTTTGCTAAAAGGGACGTAGCCAGTGGAGAGACTCATTCCTTCCTACACACCGTTCGCCATGAATGCGTACCTTGGCAGGGATCCGTCACACGACAAAAGTTAATTCGCTACTCCAAAGCATTGGTCCAGGTGACGGATGGTCAGTGACAGAAGAAGAGTAAAATCTTTATCGAAATGTCTTTGAAAGAACTTCAAAACGTCACCCCTGTCACGCTGGGTGAGTTGGCTGACGCGCTTGTAGTTCCCAAATAACATTTAGGAGAAGGTTCGATGAAAAAGTGTCTTGCTCTTTTTTAAATATTTAGACCCCAATCAGTCGTGGTCGGAATTGACAACAGCTGAGGTGCAAACAGGTACAGAAATAAAACGTACAAACAACAGACCATTGGTTCCTGTCGAGGCCCAGGAAGATATCAGAGATTAAGGGATAACTGTGGTGAGTGTAAAAAGACATGCAGTGGGTGTAAATAATGTTAATTATGGACTTGAGGCGAAGTAATCATCAGTGTGTCCTCGTACGTTTTTATAATCCTGCCCTCAGCCAATGTGTTCTGTATCAGACACTTCCGCCGAAGTCCACAAACAGGGTGTATCTTTCAGTCGTTCACCACCACAACACAAGTATGAATACCAGATCCACACATACTCCAGCTAGGCCTTATGTCGTCTTCGTGCCTCACTTATATGAATACTTGGTAAGATATGATCTCAGACCGTCAAGCCATATCAACTCACAGTCAGCCAAGCGAAGACGACTTATCCCTCTGTGATGTTCCGAGTCATCTTTCACGTCCCACAGCTTCATCTTTCACGTCCCACAGCCTCATCTTTCACGTCCCACAGCTTCATCTTTCACGTCCCTCAGCCTCATCTTTCACGTCCCACAGCCTCATCTTTCACGTCCTGCAGCCTAAGTCTTTACCCTTCCCCCATCATCTGATACACTCGACTTCGACGTGCCCTAAACACACACCCACACACACACACACACACACACACACACACACACACACACACACACACACACACACCGTCGAGAGCCTCTCATCTCAAGCGTTGGACTGGTTCCCTGACCAGGTAAACAAACACTCCATGAGTGGTATTGATCTGGGCCTCATATATACTGCAGAATATTACACGTGTGTAAACTGGTCTAAAGTGGTTTATCAGAGGCCTGGTCTCCCGGCCATCAGATGCACTTGGCTCATGTGATGTCCTCCTGTGAGTGGCTGATTGCTAAAGTGGAAGGATACGCTGGCCAAGATCACATGTTTCATGGTGATTACGACAGTCTGAGGACACAAGACCTGGAGAGGTGGACGCCTGAGGCTCTTCAATGTGTCAGTAGGTGGGTGTGGATCACCATCGCTCGGTACATCGGCTCCGGCAGGGATGAGATATTCTCTCTCTCTCTCTCTCTCTCTCTCTCTCTCTCTCTCTCTCTCTCTCTCTCTCTCTCTCTCTCTCTCTCTCTCTCTCTCTCTCTCTCTCTCTCTCTCTCTCTCTCTCTCTCTCTCTCTCTCTCTCTCTCTCTCTGTGGTAGGAGGTGTGGTAAGCAGCCACCGACCAGAGAGGTGTATATTTACCAGTGCTCAAGGGGTCGTACACTCGTGATCCTAGGGTGGCACAGTGCTGTCGTGATCTATGCTCTCAGGGTCGTGTTCAGAGGTCATACCTTATGTCTCAAGGGTCGTACCGTCGTGGTCAGGGGTTTCGAGGTCGTACATTGTGTCTCAAGGGTCGTACCGTCGTCGTGGTCAGGGGTTTCGAAGTCGTCCCTTATGTCTCAAGGGTCGTACCGTCGTGGACAGGGGTTCTCAGAGTTCCAACAAAGTTCTTGTGAAGAGCAACAATCTCTGTCGTATATACATTGAATGCTGTTTGTGTAAACATATTGAAAAGATATGTAAAACGTCGTCGTCTTACATAGCCACAAAGTTTATATATATCTTGTCTATATTTCCTATTTTCTAATATCAGGCGAATTCCGATAGCTGTACATTTTCCCCAGCTTCGAATATGATTGCCCTGTTAATAAATAGTACACATCACTTCTAATGTTTATTTTTACATGTGAGACTGACCGAAACTACGCTTCAAATACGTTTCCATATGAAGCAAAGTAATGTCTCTTCTAATACGTGTTCATTTGAAACAAAGTAACGCCTCTTCTAATACGAGTCCATTTGAAACAAAGAAACGCCTCTTCTAATACGAGTCCACTTGAAACAAAAGAAACGCCTCTTCTAATACGAGTCCATTTGAAACAGTGAAACGCCGCTTCTAAAATATTCTTTTTCCCCCCATGTGAAACAGCATAACACCTTCATTTCAGTTTCCATGAGCATGTATATGTAGATTTTTATGCAGATGTTTGTGAGAACTGATTGCTCTCGACGGCTTCAATTTGCCAATGTTGATTTCGCAAATTTCGTATATTGTACACGTTCATAATTTGTTCGTGTTCTTGGCGATATTACGAAAATAAAAATGGTGAATATGAATTTTTGTTTTCCCCAAAGCAAGCAATGGTTATACGTATACTATATTTTTTTTTCTAGTTTATGATACGATATATCGTTTTCGTATATCATGCATTGTAATATATAAAGATTTTTTTAATACATTGAAAACATGCATTTATGTATTACTCCACTGGCAAAATGTAATATATATTATCTTTTTTGTGTGTGTCTCGATGTATATATTTGAAAGTTAATGCGACTTCTAGATTTTTTCGTATCAATAATGTATTTACTTACCTTACTTATGAAGACTTTTAATAGTAAATACCGTAAAGTAATGCTGCTCTCGTACGGCCTTAACTTACACTTAAAAGATTCGTTAAACCATGACTGTGGAACAGAGGACCGGTGTTAATGACTTATTATTCTTAGTTAAACACTTATTTTGACAGTCATATCGCTTAACCCACGCCAGCCCTAAGTAACAAAGACATATGCTATGTTACATATATCAATCTCACACACGAGAGGTATATACATGTGGCTTTTTTTTTTTAGACCAGAATTTTTATGGTTTTTGCTTTTTTTCTTTTTTTTCAAGTTGAGAAATTGCCAGAGCGACTGTCATGTTTGTTTTGAGGTGTGAATCTCTCTCTCTCTCTCTCTCTCTCTCTCTCTCTCTCTCTCTCTCTCTCTCTCTCTCTCTCTCTCTCTCTCTCTCTGACTTTACTCTGGTGGCTCTTTTTTCCATCCAGCTCCCTGTCCCCTCCCTCCTCCCCTCCCTTTACTTGCACTCGCCTCTCGTCACTCTCCCAGAATCTCATACAAAACTTTAACCTCTATCCCCAGCCCTTGAGGGTCGTCCTCCACCCTCCGAGTGTGAGTTGCCCCAAGTGCACTTGTCAAGCCAAGCACCATCCACTATTTCGCCGCCTCGAGCCACCGCGCTGCCGGGCAATATTGTCACATCCTCCTACAAGAAAGACGAGGCTTAGACTTGTGCACACGAAGAATGGCACAGCTCTTCTTTCGTCAGAGAGCTGGAATCATTTTTTATTATCATCCTGAACAAAAATCGTTGATTAAGGCCACCAAACTTGGCGTTTCGTCTTCAGAAGTTGAGGAGTTCTTAACGTATGGGGTCAGGGCTCGAAACCCTCCCCAACGTATGGGGTCAGGGCTCGAAACCCTCCCCAACGTATGGGGTCAGGGCTCGAAACCCTCCCCAACGTATGGGGTCAGGGCTCGAAACCCATCCCCCTCTTGTATTATTACTTTTTCGAGTAGGAAGAGAAGGAAGGAGCCATCCAAGGATTTCGTATTTTGATTTGAAATACTTGCAAGGGCTACGCTGTTTATATAACGTGTTAGAACGAAGATGCGCCGCTGGCTGAGAGAGAGAGAGAGAGAGAGAGAGAGAGAGAGAGAGAGAGAGAGAGAGAGAGAGAGAGAGAGAGAGAGAATATCTCATCCCTGCCGGAGCCGATGTACCGAGCGATGGTGATCCACACCCACCTACTGACACATTGAAGAGCCTCAGGCGTCCACCTCTCCAGGTCTTGTGTCCTCAGACTGTCGTAATCACCATGAAACATGTGATCTTGGCCAGCGTATCCTTCCACTTTAGCAATCAGCCACTCACAGGAGGACATCACATGAGCCAAGTGCATCTGATGGCCGGGAGACCAGGCCTCTGATAAACCACTTTAGACCAGTTTACACACGTGTAATATTCTGCAGTATATATGAGGCCCAGATCAATACCACTCATGGAGTGTTTGTTTACCTGGTCAGGGAACCAGTCCAACGCTTGAGATGAGAGGCTCTCGACGGTGTGTGTGTGTGTGTGTGTGTGTGTGTGTGTGTGTGTGTGAGTTTAGGGCACGTCGAATTCGAGTGTATCAGATGATTGGGGAAGGGTAAAGACTTAGGCTGCAGGACGTGAAAGATGAGGCTGTGGGACGTGAAAGATGAGGTTGTGGGACGTGAAAGATGAGGCTGTGGGACGTGAAAGATGAGGTTGTGGGACGTGAAAGATGAGGCTGTGGGACGTGAAAGATGAGGCTGTGGGACGTGAAAGATGAGGCTGTGGGACGTGAAAGATGACTCGGATCATTACAGAGGGATAAGTTGTCTTAGCCTGACTGACTGTGGGTGCATATGGCTTGACGGTCTGAGATCATATCTTACCAAGTGTTGTTATAAGTGAGGCACGAACACGACATAAGGCCTAGCTGGAGTATGTGTGGATCTGGTATTCATACTTGTGTTGTGATGGTGAACGACTGAAAGATACACACTGTTTGTGGACTTCGGCGGAAGTGTCTGATACAGTCTGTGGAACGAGACTTTGCGAATTCTATATCCTGAAATGCTGTTAAGGGCCTGTGCAAATAATGGTTGTGTGTGGCTGCAAGCTGTGGTATGAATGTCTCGAATTGACCATAGACATATATAAGGTGGTGGTTTGTAGAGTTTGGGAGAAGCAGTGGCATTTGAATCCTCAGGGACTAAGCAGGGAAATTAGAAGTTATAACCATAGTTTTTAATGGAGAAATTGAGTTCATTTGCCGAATCAACTCGTTGCTCGAAGTGGAAAAGTTAAGAGGCGATTTCGTAAATATGAAAGTCCATGTTTCGCTTAACCCAGCGGGACTGGGCAAAGGACGTGTGTGTGTGTGTGTGTGTGTGTGTGTGTGTGTGTGAGTGACTTCAGGGGCTCTGTGTGCCTGGTAAATCCATGGGAATTGGGAAAGGAATTATTGATGAGTGAAACGAAGATAGGTCCTGAGTTTGCATGACAGACTTAAACCACAGCTGCCATGGATTGCAACAGCTATTAGCCACGTTCCAATATTCAAGATCCCGAGATACTTTCTCTCTTCTTTTTTGTTTTTAATGTCATTTGGTAATAACCTGCACGTCAGGCAAATCACCGAGCGTGGCGGGGTGAGGTGCTGGAGTTCAGTCGGAGACATGTTTATAAAGACATTTGTTAATGTCATTGGTCATATGTCACTTGGACTGATAGTTTTAACCTTTTTGAGGCAACGAACTTACTCCTGTCATGTGGCAGGTAGCCAAGGTACGTGTTGATGAAGAGCGACATGTAGGAATAGTGTGAGTGTCTCCCTTGACTCTGTCTCAGGTGGCAAATGAATACAGTGTTCTTGCCATTGTGAAGGTAAGCTGAAAAATTGAGAGGGACGAATATATGATCTTTTAAGAAATGTAGAATGCTGAAGTGTATTCGTGCTCAGTTCATGATAGCTTTTTTTTTTTTTTGTGTGTAGAAATTCATTAATGATCACGAAATTTTTTTTTACATAAACATAATAAGTGAGCAGCAAATCTGCAAATATGAATGTAATATATTGAACATTATGTAAGTTATTGATTGTACACGGTAGGTACTGTACGCAGCAATCCGGCTAGAAATTGACATAGTTTAACACGTGACATTCTGTGTCGAACATTAACTATGGTGACCTTTATACCTTAGGCACATCTGAAAGTCTACAAGGAACAAACCTGCAAAATTCCAGTTTATTGAACTAGTGATCTTAAAGAGGGTTGATTATACCAATTATATTCAGTTTAATCTGGGCGAAAAATCTGTTCTCTGATAACTGTACTGTTCATTGTTTCCACTTCGTCCAATTGTTCCTTTGACCTCCATGTTATGAGGGCCAACCATCGTTATTCCGTAGTCGATTAATGGATAAGTGTGACGTAAAAGAGAGAGTTTTGTGCAAGGGGTAATTACTTAGGAACCATTCATTAAAGTTTCTCCTCCAAATTTCTCAAGATCTACAGTGGAGTCCCCCAGGGAACCGTCCTTTCTCCAACCCTCTTCACTCACCTCTGACATGACCTCCCTCTCTATTCTAAGGACTTAAATACAATGGAGGAAATATTGATTTTTAGCTGTCTTGAGAGATAGAAAAAGGGATGTAGGGCTGAGAGAGGTGTAATAGGCAGAGATTTTAATTAAAAGGCATGGAAACTGGGTCGAAAGCATAGAGTTGGACGAGGGTAATCTGAAATAGGGAAAAGGCATGGGAAATAGGGGTGCATGAATGGGGGAACGTCAGTGAAATTCAATGGTATTCAACAGAAGAGGGATAAAAGGCCCAGAACTTGGACTTCGGGAATAAAAAAAAAAGAAAAAAAAGAAATATACAAGAAACGAAAAAATAGGATCTTAAATGGAACACTCTGAAAAAGAAAGAACGTTCAAGTACCATTAAGAGTAATGTGCGCAAAAGAGGAAATGGAAATCGAATGAAATTTGCGAAGAGCGACTATGTACCGTGGTGAAACAAAAGAAAAATAGAGGTTTCCAACACTTTAAAGGCGACGAAAGCCTCTGTAAATCTGGATAGAAAATATTGCAGGCTTGGGAGGTGTAAAACTGCTCACTGGACCAGATATTGGTAACATGAGAGTTGTTGAAAAATAGGGATCCCTAACTGTACTGTCCAGCCCACAGGAAATGTACAACACTGGGGAAGCATTTTCTCTTTTTGCTGGTGGTATGGGGCCTCTTCCAGTGGGGGTTCGGGAATTTGTGTAGTAAGGTTGGGCTTTTTCTCCAGTGGGAGCGGGGCTATTACACTGGTTATGTAACCCTTTTTCCATTCCAAACGGGCCTTTTCCAGTGGGGGTTGGCCCTAAACAGTTGGGGGTGAGTCTTTTCCAATGGCTCCAGGGCTTTTATCAGTTGTGGCGAGCTAGTGTGTGTGTGTGTGTGTGTGTGTGTGAAAACCATATAATGATAACTAATACCAAGTTATCTTGATCAGCAGTACATAACATCAGCTGCGTATGACCACTTCTGATTCAAGGAAGCGAGGCTTCGAATATCCCACACCCCCTCCCTTACGTTCACACATGCAGTGCCATACCGTGTTTTATACCAAGTGCCACCAGACGGGTGGATGTAGAATTTGATGCAGATGCGTCGGGGGGAATTAATGGCGTTGTACAGGTTGAATATGAGAGAGTATGACTGCGTTAGGCAATATATTGCAGACGAACAGGCATTTTGGCCCCAAACTGCTGACAGCTTTGTGGAAAATATGACGGAGAATTTGCGACAAAATGACACATATTTGTTATGGTAATAGTGTTTCCCTGTTTCAGTATATATATATATGTATATATGTGTGTATATTCCGTGGAGGTGTTACCGGACCCCGCCTGCTCATCACGCTGAAAGAGTCCAGCTTCCTTCCTCGCGTATCCTCACGAGACGTGAAGTAGAGACAGGGACGGGAGGAGACTCTAACGAGGTGGGATGATGAACTACGGTCGTGTGGTCTGTATGGTCAGGTCAAGTACGATTGTATGGTCAGGTCGAAGTACGATCGTATGGTCTGTATGGTCAGGTCAAGTACGATCGTATGGTCTGTATGGTCAGGTCAAGTACGATTGTATGGTCTGTATGGTCAGGTGAAATACGATCGTATGGTCTGTATGGTCAGGTTGAAGTATGATCGTATGGTCTGTATGGTCAGGTGAAATACGATCGTATGGTCTGTATGGTCAGGTCGAGGTATGATCGTATGGTCTGTATGGTCAGGTCAAGTACGATCGTATGGTCTGTATGGTCAGGTCGAAGTACGATTGTATAGTCTGTATGGTCAGGTCGAAGTACGATCGTGTGGTCTGTATGGTCAAGTCATGTACGATCGTATGGTCCGTATGGTCAGGTCATGTACGATCGTATGGTCTGTATGGTCAGGTCAAGTACGATCGTGTGGTCTATATGGTCAGGTCAAGTACGATCGTATGGTCTGTAACTTTAATAGGAAGAGCCAAGTACAAGTGTCATCCACAGAGTTGACGTTCGTGATAAAAAAAAAAAAAAATTGGAAGATTTTTCGTACTGGAGGTAATAACCGGAAGACCAGATGTTGTTTTAACTTGGAGGTGGTACTCGAGAGACTGAAAGATGCCCGAACTCGAGGTACACCTCGTAAAAGTGAGAGGATCCTCTAATTGGAGATGGTACTTGAATGACTGAAAGTTGTCCCATATGGAAATGATTCTCAAAAGACTGGACAGCGAGTGACCTAAGTGGAGGTAATACTCGAAAGACTGGATTGGAGGTAATACTCGAAAGACTGGAAGGTATTCAGAGCAGATGTGATACTCGAAGGACTGGAGGATTTGCCAATTGGGAGTGAGAAACTGAAGCTTCACTGAAGGGTGCTCGAAGTAGAAGTGACACTCGAGAGGGGGGTGACTTAGAAGCAGCTAAATCTCGAGGACGAGAAAGAATCTTTGTAAAGTGTTCGTCTGAGTGCCATGATGACACAAAAGCACTATAGCCATTTATCCGATACATGGCCGATGAAACCTTAACCTGATTAATGAGGATGGGACACGATGACGGAAACCCCTCGATTTGAATATTACTCTCCAACAGGGATCAATATGCGAGAGAGATGTGGTACTCGACATTGCGCCTCATCTGTTCGCAAGAGTGCCACTTGAGGAGGACAGTGAAGGAGACACACTGATGGCAAATATGTGAGCACCATTTAAGTTCAAAGTTAAGGAAATGTTCTGGGAGCCGTGATTAACAATACACAAAGAACTAAGAGAGAAGGTCTAAAGGAAGGTGAGGTAGATGGAATCAGAATCAGAAGAGTTGGTCGCATTAGAATAGTTAGAGGCGTAAGATTTGAGCACCATGGAAGAGACAGAAGAGTGAGGAGTAACCTTATCTCAACCTCGTCCTTCTAAGCCAGGTTGATGATGTAGAGAACAGATGTTCTTCGAAAGATGCGAGGTTAGAACAGCCAGAGGTATAACGTGGCATAGAACAAGAACCTCGTAGAGATGGGGGGGAAATAAGGGAATGGAATGAACTCAAAGTGATGAAATGATGGATGTGGTCAACATAACAGAAGTTTGAAGACATGTTTGACACTTGATAAGATTCAAGGAGATGCCAGCCCCCCCCCCCCCCCCCCCCTCCCCCACGAGTGTAGAACTTCCTCCCTGCACAGTACAGATGAGGAATTACACACACACACACACATACACACACACACACACACACACACACACACACACACACACACACACACACACACTCATCCCTTATACTGAATTTAATCTATTTGTTGGATGGTCAGGTAAACGAACATTCGTTGACCAATATTGATCTCGTTGACCGGAATATTGGATCTGTGTGACAGAGGCGTCCATTGCGCCCAGTTGGAACGGGCAGTTCCCACACTAGGGGAACGAGGTCATTTGTATCGTGTTACCACACCAAACAAGCGCAGTGCATGAACCCTGGGGGGGGGGGGGGGGGAGTCTTTCGCGTGTCAGTTGCTTGCGTGCGTGCGTTTGAATCTCTCTCTCTCTCTCTCTCTCTCTCTCTCTCTCTCTCTCTCTCTCTCTCTCTCTCTCTCAAAATCAAGGCGATGAAATGTCAGCTGAGACATGCGATAAGCCATCGTAAAGCCTTCAGTTCCTAAGTCATTCCTTAATTTTCAAGGAGACTTTTTTTAAGTCTATTAGGAGGATCCGTTTGACGTTTTCTTGGCGTTCTAACGTACGTTTTGAACGTTTATAGACCAATTAGTAACAGGATAGACGACTTGGCCATCTTACCCAAGTGGCGTACCGTCGTGCTCCAGGGTCGCACTGTAGTATTCAGTGTTTAAGTATTTTATGTACAAAATATATATATATATTTGATGATACTTTGCCGTTCTCAAGTCTGTCTGGTATCTTAAAAGTCTATATAAGAAAGGGTTGTTAATGATAACCAATGCTAACGCAGTCAGACTTGATATCTTTGAACAACACACACACACACACACACACACACACACACACACACACACACAAATATATACTTCAATGTCACATAAACATTACCAGGCATCCACAAAAGAAAAAAAAGAAAAAGAATTAAATCGCAATTGCACCGTGCAAACCGAAATATATATATATATTTACGAATTTACTTTTAATTCAATTTGTATCACACAATGTGATAACTGTATGTATATCTATATATATATATATTTATATATGTATATAGTGAAACAAGGAAACTCAATTTCCATAATTGTTATTTGTCATATGTAGGAAATGCTCTGTCTTTTTTTTTTTTTTCCCCCAGGGCTCCTGTCATATTTTTCGTCAAGCTGTCACATGACGGGAACTAAACACCCGTCCGTCTGAAATGTATTGGTTGATGCAATTGCACTGTCAAATTCAACCTGTCTCCCCCCCAAGCCATTAATTCCCCGACACATCTGCATAAAAATCGACATGCACCCGTTGGCGGCACTTGGTATAAAATACGGCATTGTGTAGCGCGCGAAAACACAGGAGAGATTCGAAGCCTCATTTTCCCGTGTCGGAAGTGTTCATTCGTTACACACGAACCGTGGGGTTCATACGTCATTTAATAGAGGACGGTCAGCGTAACGTAGTGTTCTATGTTATGATGATGATGTTATTAAAACTGGTTTCCATGTGGATCACTTGTCCTTAGTGTGATGCTACATGACCGGATATATCCTAAGTGTATCTTAACACAGCCGACCATAACCGAACCTGACCGGATATATCCTAAGTGTATCTTAACACAGCTGACCATAACCGAACCTGACCGGATATATCCTAAGTGTATCTTAACACAGCTGACCATAACCGAACCTGACCGGATATATCCTAAGTGTATCTTAACACAGCTGACCATAACCGAACCTGACCGGATATATCCTAAGTGTATCTTAACACAGCTGACCATAACCGAACCTGACCGGATATATCCTAAGTGTATCTTAACACAGCTGACCATAACCGAACATGACCGGATATATCCTAGGTGTATCTTAACACAGCTGACCATAACCGAACCTGACCGGATATATCCTAAGTGTATCTTAACACAGCTGACCATAACCGAACATGACCGGATATATCCTAAGTGTATCTTAACACAGCCGACCATAACCGAACCTGACCGGATATATCCTAGGTGTATCTTAACACAGCCGACCATAACCGAACCTGACCGGATATATCCTAAGTGTATCTTAACACAGCCGACCATAACCGAACCTGACCGGATATATCCTAGTTTAACTGAGCTTGGCGTGATACAGCCTAGCCTGACCTGACCTTACCTAACTTAAGCTAATCTACCCCCTAACCTCATCTCTCCTTAACCTAATCTACCCCTAACCTAATCTACCTCTAACCTAATCTACCCTGAATTGGAGAGACATGTAACAGAGGAGCTTGACATTAACATTACTCGCTCCAGTACTTCTGAAAGACAGACAACAGGAGACCTGATGGTCCATGACGAAGGTATCTGCTGGTGGGCATGGAAAGGGTAGACTGCCGTGGGAATTTTGTAGGAATGTGGGGATGGGAAAAGTTCTCTGGTCTGTTGCCTATAGGGGGGAGGGATCTGGTCAGGAGGCTCAAATCTGGAATGGATAAAAGATATGAGAGGGTTGAATTTCTATGCAGTAAATGTACCTTAGGTCGTTTCCATAGCAGAACGGGCTTAAGTTGCCATAGATACTGATGAAAGCGTTTGTCCAATTTTGATTTAAAAGCAGTGGTAGTCTTTGCAGTGTTATATAACAGTACGTGGCAGCAGTTCATTCCAGTGTTCCTCAACCACCACAGCAAAATAAGAAGATAGATAGATAGATAGATAGATAGATAGATAGATAGAGAGAGAGAGAGAGAGAGAGAGAGAGAGAGAGAGAGAGAGAGAGAGAGAGAGAGAGAGAGATTTGCCTCAATTGCCAATAACTTTTCCACAAAATCCAGTGCCTTTTGCCATGACGAAGTCCCGAATCACACACACACACACACACACACACACACACACACACACAGACACACACACACACGCATGCAGTCGACTGACAACAGTTTCAATAGCTAGAATTCATTTCCATTTCTCGAGTAAAAGGTCTTTAATGCCGACATAACTGGGCAGTATGTGAAAGCTAAAACTCCATCCTCTCTCTCTCTCTCTCTCTCTCTCTCTCTCTCTCTCTCTACACGTGTGTGGCAGTGCCGGGCAAAAATGGTATATTCGTTACGAGAGGAGAATCTCTCTCTCTCTCTCTCTCTCTCTCTCTCTCTCTCTCTCTCTCTCTCTCTCTCTCTCTCTCCCCTGGCGCATCTGCATGAGAATATAATTGGAGGCTGGATCAAATGCGTCGTCGATGCGTTTCGCATCACAGGATCCAGCACGCGGGTATTCGAGTGTGGTCGTGGTGGTCCCACGCTCCTGCAGGACCCAGTAGCTACGGTGATACACATTCCACGGTCGCTACTTGACCCAGTAGCTACGGTGATACACATTCCACGGTCGCTACTTGACCCAGTTCTCGTCTCCTATTCCATCTAAGTTAGGTATTCACGAAAGCCGATTGAAAAGTCCTTCGTTTGATGGCTTTCGTACCTCTATATATATATATATATATATATATATATATATATATATATATATATATATATATATATATATATATATATTTACCCTATGTGTCGTGTTGCAATTTGAGGGAAGGATGTCCCCGAGAGCTGTCGTGTTGGCTTGGAGTGCAACGACATATAGAGAGAGCAGGTGTTCAATATCACAATATTCCTGTTGAAGGTGCGTTTGATGGCTCGCATTTAACTGTGAAACGCGGACGAAAAAGATTTGTCGTTATCAGTTTGGGCGAAGTAAACTTCACCTTTGGAACACGACGGTACGACCCTTGAATCGTACGAAGGGACGACCCCTTAAGCACGACGATTCGGCCCTTGAGCACGGACGGTATGGACCTTGAACACAAAGAGACGACCCTTTGTACAAGGCGGTACGACGCCTTAAAGCACGACGATTCGGCCCTTGAGCACGACGGTACGACCCTTGAATCGTATGAAGGGACGAACCCTTTGTACACGGCGTTACGACGCCTTATAGCACGACGGTACGACCCTTAGGTACGATGACTCGACCTTTGCCCCATGAATCCTCGAGAGTCAAGTCAAGAGAGGGAGGTGGGTAAGGCTCATGACTACGAAGAATATATTCAAGACTCTCGGTGTTATGACTCATTTGAGCTTGAGGGAATAAAAGTGCATATGCAGTGCTCGGTAAGGCCGACCCGGCCCGGCCCGGGCCTCGCAGCAATATCTCGCTGATAAAGACAAAAAAAAAAGAAAAAAGAAATGAACCTTTGGAAAAAGCCTTGCTAAACTACCCCTCCGCCTTCATTGCGAAATATATATCTCGTAATTCCCTAACTCTGTGCTCACTATTCCTGTTCTTTTTGCTCAGCCTGGGCCCCCATTTGCAACCCTTTGCCCGAGACGTATCTGCAATTACCAAAGGTACATACACGGCGCAATTTGGCGCGAGGAAGGGATAAATACAGAAGTTGGCGAAAATGTGTACACTTGTGTTTGGCTGCAGGAAATGTGGGGGGGGGGTGGAAGAAAGGGGGCCGGGGGGAAGGGGGAAGAACTTTGCAGATTGCAAGAAGTCTACAGACGGGGGTTGCAAAAGCTGGGTGGACCTTCCTTCCTTCCTTCAGGGGGTCGAAGCCGGAGAAGCAGGAATAGGAAATTTGTTCAGAAACGGGAGGGAGAGAGAGAGAGAGAGAGAGAGAGAGAGAGAGAGAGAGAGAGAGAGAGAGAGACATGAACGAGGAAACAGTGGAAATGAGAGAGAGAGAGGTAAGAGAGAGAGAATGAGAGCAGTGAAGAAGAAGAAGAAGAAGAAGAAGAGAGAGAGAGAGAGAGAGAGAGAGAGAGAGAGAGAGAGAGAGAGAGAGAGAGAGAGAGAGAGAAACCGGGGGAAAGTGAGAGAGTGATAGGGGAACAAAGGGAGAGAGAAAGAGAGATAAAGGAAATGAAATGTGTGATCTGTTTCTCAAAATTCTCTCTTTTCCTCAGTGATTTACTTCTATCGAAAATAAGATCTATTTTGATCGTATTTCCTCCCCACTTTATTCATATTTATTCTAGAGGGGATTTATTTCAGTCGCTCTTCCAAAAAAAAAAAAAGGAACAGAGAACGGGGACAAGTGAGGATCTTCTCTCTAAGGCTCAGTTCTTAACGCTACCTCGCAAATGCGGGATATGGCGAATATGTATAATCGAGTGAGCTCATATCTCGTCTTTCTTTTAATAAAATGATTTATATATACACATTCTTTATTTTATTTGCTCGTTCAGTACTCAGCAGGAAAACAAATATCTTTGAATTACATCATTTGAGTAAACTTCTTCCCGTTCTCCTTCATCAAAGACAATATTTCCCGTTTTCCGTCATAACTAAGCAAACCACTTCCTGTTTTCCATGATAACTTAGAATATTACTTCGTTTTCCATTGTAACTGAGCAAAAAAGAAAAAACACTTTCCATTTCTTTTCATCAAAATTGAACAAATTGCTGCCTTATTTTTGCTTTAACTAAGCGAAACACTTCCCTTTTTTTTCATGTTTCCCTTCCAGCTGGTGTTAGGGCTGTCTCACAGCTGGTGTGGGTGCAGTATAACAGCTGGTGTGTGTGTTCATTCTCACGGCGAATGTTAGGAAAACTTCACAGCTGGTATTAAGGCCTCCTCATAGCTGGTGTAGGTGCAGTATAACAGCTGGTATGGGTGCCATCTTACGGCTGGTGTCAGGGCCTCCTCGCAGCTGGTGTAGGTGCAGTATAACAGCTGGTGTGGGTGCCATCTCACGACTGGTGTTATGGAAACTTTACAGCTGGTGTCAGGGCCTTCTCACAGCTGGCGTTTGGACAGCAGACACCAGCTGGCTACTGACAGTCGTAACTATTTATAATCTCAAAGTAACTATATGATTCTATACACTACATTGATATTAGGAAGGAACAGGTGAACACACACACACACACACACACACACACACACACACACACACACACACACACTACAGATATATGTGAGGTAAACACAGCAACACAAACATGGAACACCCTCTAAACCCTTGGAGAAGGTCTGCTCCCACACACACACACACACACACACACACACACACACACACACACACATACACACACACACACACACAAATCCTTAGGAAGCCGAAGACAACGTATTAGTTTGACACTCGCATACCTCAATAGAATATACATATTCTGTATCTCATCTTTATCTTCCTTCACTATCCTCTTCTCCTTTCTTACACCCTCCTAACCATCCAAAGTCTCCTACATCGTGTACGTGGGGCTCGAACCGAGCGAGGTAGACAGCTCAGCAAAGCTAACAACTCCCCACTCAACACCCACACACACCCCCACGGATTCCACTGGAAATACCCTCTCAAGAAACACGTAATAAAGCGATCGATCCATTCCTCCTCATCCTCCTCTTTTTTTTTTTTTCCAAGTCTCAAGATACCATTCCTCCTCCTCCCTTCTTTTTTTTTCTTCAAGTCTCAAGATACTTTATCAAAGTTGTAGAAATATTTGCTCGCTGCTGCTGCTGCTGCTCTCATTTTGCATTCCGTGTGCTTTGGCTCAAGCTGAGAGGAAAGCGCTTTTTGGCTGTGTTCACAGGAGACGGAGGCACAGCGTCTACCAGTTAGGAGTCTCCTATCATACAACTCGCCTCCCTTCCTCCCTCCAACCCAGAACACGGCGACCTCAATTTGCTCGGGGAGGGAGTGGGCAAACTTGAACATTTTGGTACAGGTAACGAGAGTTGGCAAGGCTGCCTTTGTCTGGGGTATGAGGAAGAATATCGGCAAAATAGAGAGAAAAAGAATGAGAAAGTGATATATTATTGGGAGTCCAGTCATGACATAAATGCTTCCCTCTCTGATGGAGTCCAATCTTCCCTGCTCCTGCTAGTAGCGAATCCCTGGGGCTACAGGGAGCTTCATACGTAACTGGCTCTTCATTCTAAACACGATTAGATACTAAAAGCAACGGCTCCCCAGCTCCCACATCCCCCACAGTTCCCCCAAGCTCCTACAGATAAACAGAAGATCAAATTCCACTGCATCCCTTCACCCAGAGTGTACACACAAAGGACACATCCAATAACCACCTCTCAAAAACCCGACCACGAACCGACCACGCCATCAGGCCACCCATAAGACCCCCCTCACCCTAACCCACTTCCTCACCCCCACACTTCATACCCACAGACGTCTTATGGCTCTGGTTGAAGCCCTAAGGAACTAACCATTAAGTGGCCCACTGTATATATCAGATGATGGTCTGTCGCAGTGGGAAATGGACCTATGACAACCTTGGAGCGGGGGGCTGGACACCCTCCCCTCTCGTTTTTAATTTTCCAAAAGAAGGAACAGAGAAGGGGGCCAAGTGAGGATATTCCCTCAAAGGTTCAGTCCTCTGCTCTTAATACTACCTTGCTAACGTGGGAAATGGCGAATAGTATAAAAAAATATATATATATATATATATATATATATATATATATATATATATATATATATGCACATCATGTGTATACATCTGCTAGTCACACTGAATCCTACAATGTTGTATATATAACTTTAGGATCGTATGAGTACATACGATAATGAGGTTAGCTGTGCTAATTGGATCAGTGTTTTTTTAAAATGGGAGATAGATAGACACTCTCTCTCTCTCTCTCTCTCTCTCTCTCTCTCTCTCTCTCTCTCTCTCTGACAAGTGATCAGAATGACTCCCTCCTCGCTGGCTGCACATCACCTTAATCTTCACTAACTCTCCGACAATTGGCTTTGAATTCACGACGCGGGGACAGAATTCTGATGGCTTTGCCTCTACCCCTCCCCGCACACCCTCTCCCCACACACACACACACACACAGTGTACAGGGATACTAGCGTATACCAGCTTTGCAATATATCAAGGTATACTCGTTTTCTACAGACGAGATATACCTATTAGTCATACATTTCCACGAGTGGCGCACACAGACTTAACTACCACAGTTCATAGGTGCGCTGAAGTGTATATATATATATACCTATATACATTTAGAAGGCAGTCTTATCATCACTGATGATTTACATAGATCATACACACACACACCCTACCACCACCACAACCAGCCGTATCCCAGATTTAAGATTCTGGGCGTCTCCTGTTTGACCAGCCATCGCCATTAGCTTCCCAACGAACACTGCCCGCCAATCAAGTGCAGGGGCTATTAGGGACGAGATGGAGAGACAGCTGGAGTGTGTCCAGATTAAGCCAGTTCGCCACAATAGTCGCCGGGGATAATGCTCGCCAGGACGAGGTTCGCCACACAACACAACACACACGTCTTTGGCGATCGTCCAGCTCGTAGTATTGTTTACGTGCGCGAGGTGGTGATGTGTGTGGTTGGGGGACCAAATGATTATATATCTGGCTCAGGAATGATATACTCTCTCTCTCTCTCTCTCTCTCTCTCTCTCTGGTTTTGTCATCTGGGCACACAGGAGAAGGCACAGCGAAGCTGACGATACTTTATGTAGAAATTCGCTCGCAAAAAGAGCACCTCGTTTGGTTTTGAGCCTCGTATATTCTGTCCGTGTAATCAATTTGGACAAATTAAACGGGTAATTACAACCCTGATATATGGTTAGTTCCACACTTGTATAAATGATTCTTACATTTAATTTAGGGCGCACACACACACACACACACACACACACACACACACACACACACACACACACATACGCTCATTTCTGTTTACGCCAATTCAACTCTGGCGTATAATTATTTACTGTTTTAACCCCCAGACTGTCGAGCCTTTGAACATTAGTAGATCCGTCACTCTCATAAGACCATTTCTGTACACGTTTGAATCCATTGGAGAGAATCAGGTAACGTGATGTTGCTATGCTGGCGACGGTACGGTGCGGTACGGTACGGTCCGGTACGTGGGTAGCTCTCCAGACGATGGTACGGTACAGTACGGTTCGTGGGTAGCTCTCCAGATGATGGTACGGTACAGCACGGTACGTGGGTAGCTCTCCAGATGATGGTACGGTACGGTGCGGTACGTGGGTAGCTCTCCAGACGATGGTACGGTACAGTACGGTACGTGGGTAGCTCTCCAGATGATGGTACGGTACAGCACGGTACGTGGGTAGCTCTCCAGATGATGGTACGGTACAGCACGGTACGTGGGTAGCTCTCCAGATGATGGTATGGTACAGTGCGGTACATGGGTAGCTCTCCAGATGATGGTACGGTACAGTACTGTTCGTGGGTAGCTCTCCAGATGATGGTACGGTACAGCACGGTACGTGGGTAGCTCTCCAGATGATGGTACGGTACAGTACGGTACGTGGGTAGCTCTCCAGATGATGGTACGGTATAGTACGGTACGTGGGTAGCTCTCCAGATGATGGTACGGTACGGTGCGGTACGTGGGTAGCTCTCCAGATGATGGTACGGTACAGTACGGTACGTGGGTAGCTCTCCAGATGATGGTACGGTACAGTGCGGTACATGGGTAGCTCTCCAGATGATGGTACGGTACAGTACGGTACGTGGGTAGCTCTCCAGATGATGGTACGGTACAGTACGGTACGTGGGTAGCTCTCTGGATGATGGTACGGTACAGTACGGTACGTGGGTAGCTCTCCAGATGATGGTACGGTACAGTACGGTACGTGGGTAGCTCTCCAGATGATGGTACGGTACAGTGCGGTACGTGGGTAGCTCTCCAGATGATGGTACGGTACAGTACGGTACATGGGTAGCTCTCCAGATGATGGTACGGTACAGTACGGTACGTGGGTAGCTCTCTGGTAATCGTCAAAATTCTATTGAATTCCTCTTGAGAGTGATTTTGCCATAGAGATTCTAATTCAAAATCCTGAGTGCTCTTAACATTTCTCAGTGAGTGACAGTGGATGTCGTACGTCCACCACCACTGCCAGCTTTGGACCTCACATCTAAATTTTCTTATCTGGGTCTGTCCATCCGCCTCTGTCTATCTTTTCACCCGATACGAGTAGATACATCTGTCTCATGGTAGCCTTCCCGTCCTGCTAGATGGATTGACGGAGTTCGTGGAGAATGACGGGCCTTCGGAAGTCCACAGATGAGGACAGGTCACACTCCCCCGGCGCCCCCCTTAACCGTTTTAAGTATCGTTTAACGGCAAACAGAGGAGGATTAACGGTAGAAGGGATACTGTTTGGCTCCCTGGGATGAGTACGGGGAACCAGGGTTGTAATTAGAGTCCAGTTGGAGGTCTCTAGAAGACGAGGTGAGAGGGGATTGGTTCTCCCCTCCTTCCCTGGCAGCCAGCACCTCGACTACGTTGTCTCGGGTGTGGTTCGCAAGTCCTTTGCGACTTGGAGGGAGATCTACACACATCGTTATGCTGTCGTTACAACCGCGTCGCGGAGGAACGGTGGAAACACTAACTGATATCGTACACGACATGTTCGAGACGAGGGAGTTGAATTGGCAGATGTTTCTCACCCCCCCCCCCCCCTGTTCTGTTCTGTCCTTTGTGTATATATGATTGCAGTTTGCACTGCGTGAATATCATGCTCCACCGATCAGAGAAACGTATAAGGACTTGGGGATTGACATTGTAGTCTTGTCTGTTGACCGTGAGTCACCTGGGAAAGGTTGTACAAGAGGCTAACTATAAATGAATTCACGTTAATTGCCTTAGAAAAAAAAAGGTGAAATGGTCAGGAAATTATTTATACCATAAAATGAGATGAGGATGAAGTAGACCATAATGTATTTGTTCGTTCGCTGTTACATTAAAACTTGCTGTAGTAGATAGGAGATCAGTGTCCGAAAGAAAGGTTGATAAGTAGAGGTAATAAGTAACGAAGTAGCTGTACTTCCCATACTTAAGTAGATCATTTGGGGATATGTATATACTTATGTACATATATATATGTATATACTTCCACTCAAGCACTTCATATCTTAATTAGTTCTACTATAGCCGACAGAACATTTGAGAAAGTAAGGCTTGTTTTAAGACTAGTTTTCTCGTGCAGAAATCTGGGTTTTCTGGACCCCGGGGAAGTTGGCTTTTATTTGAAACGTTTGCAATCATGTCCATGGAGGTTATCACAGCGGAAAAATGTTCCCTCCTCCGCCACGGAGATTGCTGAAACGGCTTATCCTCAACATCAGCAGTAACTTCAGTATTCAGCTCAGTGCGCCTCTGGCTTTCAGAACCATCGATGTCATTTTAGATTAAAAAAAAAGGTTGCAAGTCTGAAATGTTCCAGGACGCCATTTTTTTTTTCCTTCCCCTCCTCCTCCTCCTCTCCTCCTCCTCCTCCTCCTCCTCACAGGTATTTAACCTTATCGTAATTAATCAATTCCCTGCGGTCCTCATCGTCTTCGAGCTCGCGGAAGATGACGAAACACTGAAGCCTGCAGCTTTTTTTGTTCTTTTTCAGAAGACTTTTGAAGCTCCTGTTGTGGATGAGTTCGAAAATTCCAACTGACAGAAGCGACGTTTTGTTTTGGACCGGTTGGTCACAAGTGGGGGGGTGGTGTCCATACTGCCTTCTTTGTCTACGTTCCAGATCTCTCGTCCTTCCACTGCGCCCTACGGAAAGCTGTTGTTTGAAGTGCTGTCGGAAAACCCCGAGGTGGTCCTCTACAGGTGCATAAAGACCCCGGCTCTGTCTCTTCTGAGGATATCCCTGAGACCCCACTTCTCCGTTGACCCTCAGCCAGAGCGCATGAGGTAAAAGCCAACGTCATCCATCGTGGATTAACCTCAACCGAACTGGATGGCATCAACCTGTTGTTGGACGACCTCACCCTTAAAACCTCAGCCGTTGTGGACTACCTCAGCTTGTAAATGCTGGATGACCTCGTTCCACGATCGCGGTGTCACCCATGATGGACAAAGCCTTGTACATAAAGGTCCAAGATAACGCTCATGTATGAGTCTCCGACTCGAGGAATTTCTCATTCGCTGTCCCAACCTCCTCCTCCTCCTCCTCTTCTTCTTCCCCTTGCACAGCATCATGACCCAGTTGCTCTGTGCGTTGGTATACCTCCCCGCCTCTCGTCTTCCTGCCTGCCTCTCTCTCTCTCTCTCTCTCTCTCTCTCTCTCTCTCTCTCTCTCTCTCTCTCTCTCTCTCTCTCTCTCTCTCTCTCTACGCTGAATACCTGTGTATCTCTGGCGAAGAAGTGGCTGACCGCAATGGCCGATATGCAGTGAGTTGAGAGAGAGAGTGAGTTCCCCGGAGGGGATGGTAACGGCAGGCAGCAACCAGACAAACGACATTATTTCAAAAAGAGTCTTGCTCTCCCCCAACGATTGTCCCTTGGAAAAAGAGAGAGACCCCCCCAACACAGAACCTCAAGGTTTGATGCAAGTGGCAAGGCTGCTTGCGAGTGTGTCCCCCACAGCAGGAAGTCAAGCTGGCAGTCTAGTCGTCCTTCTCCACACACACACATGTGCTCCCACTTTAGTGGGTAGTATTTAAAGAGGACCTGAGGGAAGTAAAGGCGATGCTTCGGGCTTCGGGGGTGGAAACAGCAAAATTGAGCAAAATGTACCGGGACCGCAGGAGCATCTTTTGTTATTATAGATGGCCCGGAGACGCTGGGGAAGTTGGGGTAAAAAGGCCGTACGTTTCCTCAACGACCGTGGCTCTCGGGGTGATTGAGTCAGGCACGGACAGAAGGAGCAACCAGCCAACCAGCCAGCCACGTCCTCAAGTGCTCCAGCGAAGCTGTTGAGAGAGAGAGAGAAGAAATGAAATGCGCATTACTGGCTCACGTCCTCCCAACCCAACCCCAGAGGAACTGGAAGAAATTACCCACAAGTAATGAGACTCTGTGTCATCTTCAAACGCTTGTAACAAGTTGTCTCTTCAGGACGTAAACAGTTTGGGGGGGAAAAGGACGTGGTTGGGTTAGAAATCAGTTCAGACATTTATCGGTAAAATAAATTCCTTGAGTTGCCAATATCTGTTATCTCTTCCCCGAGGCAATGGACCTTTCTCTGTATTAACTTAGCGATCGTACCGCTCTTTTATCTATACGCTTCCAAGTGGCAACAGTGCTTGCGAATAGTCACCCACCACGAAGCTTTTATGAGCGTCAGCGGAGGGTCAGAGGACACCCCCATCCGCTTCAAAGGAGTCCACCTCGCCCTGCTCCCGCGTAGAGCGCAGCCTCGAAGCTGCAGGAGGTCCATTTCAGTGACACACGAGCTGCACTCGTAACAGTAGAAGAATTTTACGTATAATAATACAATTATCAAATGTAATCTATATGACTTGTGTACCCACCACGTCAGCGGAGGGTCAGAGGACACACCCTCCGCTTCAAAGGAGTCCACCTCGCCCTGCTCCTTCGTGGAGCGCAGCCTCGAAGCTACACGAGGTCCATTTCAGTGACACATGGGCTGCACTCGTATCAAATGTAATCTATATGACTTGTGTGTTTCGGCTAACATGAACTATATAAATCATACATATGATACACATATACATTATGTCGGTTGAATATACACATCTTTCCCCTTACGAGACGATAGCCTTAGACCCACACTCTCAAGTTTACCAATAAGCTCTTGTATACCCAGGATGGTAAACCACAATATAAGTACCGTGTTTACTCGAGGATAGTATTCATCCTGTGGTCTGAAAGTGGAAAATTGAATTAGTCCGGACAACAGGGTTGTAAAGGGAGTGCTCGGATGGTTAGGTAACAGGCATTTTCGAGCAAGACTTTGGACCTTAACGTGTACACGATCTCCCAGGTTCTCGCTTGGCACACATGCTGATGAACCCAACACCCTCGAAAGGAGTGTATATATATTTTTTCCATTCTTTTTTTTTTTTTCCAAAAATGTTTTACGCCGGCTCATCCATCATGCTTCCTGACGCAGAATGTTGTAAATATTTTTGCTTAATATGTGAGAGAGAGCATCAACACTCCATGTCCGGTCTCTCTCTCTCTCTCTCTCTCTCTCTCTCTCTCTCTCTCTCTCTCTCTCTCTCTCTCTCTATCTATCTCTCTATCTCTCTATATCTATCTATCTATCTATCTATCTATCTATCTTTCTACCTGTCTGCTTGTCCGTCCGTCCGTCCGTCCATCTGTCTTGTCTATCTATCTATCAATTTACCTATCTAATTATCTATTTATTGATTTATTGATATATCTACCCATCTACCTCAGTGAGGGCTCTTCGTACTTTTCTCTCGTCACCTTTTTGTTCCTGATAACGTTAAACACCGACGTGTGATGCAGACGTGTGGTTGGTAGGGGATCAGTGTTGGCAGCCACGACGCCATTGGTAACGTATGCATCTGTTTACCCCCAACATTCACACCTGTGGTGGACTGGCGAGCGTTTCATCCCACTTGCTTTTGAGGACGAAGACCTTGAGTTGTCGGGTTCGAAGCCCATCACTGCATCGCTGTTCTGGCATTTGGTATTGGGCACAAGACATCGAAGCCCGTCACTGCATCGCTGTTCTGGCATTTGGTATTGGGCACAAGGCTTCGAAGCCCGTCACTGTTCTGGCATCTGGTATTGGGCACAAGGCTTGTTGAGGTGTGTAGACCCGTGCACGATCATTCTAGACAACTGATTCGTTTCTGGATTCTCACTGGAAAGCTTGGAAGAGATTGTACAAGTATGTGTGTGTATACTTGATTGTAAGACGTCTGGGTCACTTTGCACGTAGTCTTACCACTTAGAAAGGCACCAGCCACTTGATATATAGAGCGGCCCGTTACTTAATTGGTGTGTAGCCACTTACTAGAGGAAAAGCTAATTATATCACCTGATATTTAACAGTCACTTAGACTTATTTTGTCACTAATGAAGGACATCAGCGGTCGCAACGTGTTCGTCTCTTGTTGCCCCTTTTTAGAGAAAGCTTTTGAATGTAAGACTTGCAGTAGAAAATCATGCCACAATACTTTACGTCATAAATAACCTCATTACGACTCATACCCTAGGAATTACGACTTATAAATTACCCTAAGAAAATGATGCATGGGTGATATAGATCATAAGCCATGCCTAACGCAGATATGGGGGGAAACAAATATATGCTCGGTTCATTAAGTGTTCACATAGTCATGACGTATTATGTAAAAGATGTTTGATAGCATGTACTATGAAAATCAGTCATTGAATAGGAGAGGGTAAAGGGAAAACAAGGATCAGTGAGTGCGTGTGGCTGGGGTGAAGGGGAGGGGCTTACCTGGAGTAACGTTTCAGCTGGACGGTTTCCAAACCCCCTCCTCCCAAAATCCCCCCTTCCCTTCTCCAACCCCCCAATGCGGTCTTCAGCATCCCGTGCCAGGCTGTGATTACGGGTTGGGTGGGCGGGTGGGTGGGTAGGTGGGTTGGGTAGGGGGTTAACTATCCTTCACAATAGGATTCCCTGACCCTGCCATGTCCTTTCCTTCTTCAGCAGGTCTACCGTCTCTCTCTCTCTCTCTCCCGTAGGAGTTATGAATGACTTAATCGTCCTCCCACGTCCGTCTGTCCTGTCCTGTCCTTTCCATTCCATAGACGCCAACCAAAGGGATCCTTTTGTTGTCGACTTGGGGCGGGGGAGGCACTGGGACGAGTCCATTGTCCACCCAACCTCGTCCAACAATGACGGGTCGCCGCGCGTTCAGCATTTGTGGTCCATTCGGCTTGAACCGCGTGTAAGAAGGGAGAGGGGCGAGCTACTCTTCATGCATAAAACAGAGTAGTTTGCCGGACGTGCATGATTCTCTGCCTGACGGAATGGTGGAGTTGGCTAGCGCCCTCTCTCTCTCTCTCTCTCTCTCTCTCTCTCTCTCTCTCTCTCTCTCTCTCTGGATGGATGGAAACCTTATACCAAAAGCATTGAGTCTCCTCGCTCTGTTGTCCTCCCTCTAGTTCTTATTATTATACTCTTAAGGACTGCGCTACGCTAAGCAGAAGGATTAGGTTGGACTCCTTTTTGAAGCGAGATGTTCTATCACGAGAATAGACTGGCTTTCATCCGCTGACGGAAGATACAGCTTCGTATATGTGGCTTCTTGAAATTCACGTTCAAACCTCGACAATGTGATATGTGTCAAAACAAACTCTTGTTGGCTAAAATTGGTACAAATGATAGTTAAGCCAGAGCCTTTCACGCCGGAATATTTGACTCATTTGTCTGTTTTCTAATCAAAGAAATCCATGATAAAGTCAATAACTTAAAGATATATTCGTAATATTCTATATCATCTAACTTTTGGTGATGACTGAATAGAAATCCTTGATAAAGTCAATAACTTAAAGATACATTCGTAATATTCTATATCATCTAACTTTTGGTGATGACTTAATAGAGAGTACCATATATGATAGATATACCCATACATCATGCAAATCCCTTTGCTTTATAGAAATTCCCATCGTATGCAGAAATTGCCATACAGTATAGAAATGGCCATGGTATATAGAAACTCCCATACGATGCAGATACTTCTATCCTGTATAGAAATTACCACAGGTTATAGACCTTGTCGTAATGAAATACCTCATTAATCATCCATTGTTACATCTATGTCATCCTGTCCTCACCCTCCACCATCACACGTATATTCTCACTCTGACTCTCACTTCATACAACATACACAATCCCTACGCCTCAGGACTTTGCGTTAATTTCGTTATATCCTTCGCCGTTATATTGCTCATTTGCATACGCATTGTTCTCTGTCTCCGCCATTTGGGGATATGAAACTTGTGCCATTAACTGGTGCTTATGATGCTGGTGTGTGTGTGTGTGTGTGTGTGTGTGTGTGTGTGTGTGTGTGTGTGTGTGATTACTATTTGGTGGTAACTACTTGACCGTGATTCACTGTGTGATTGTATCATAAGACTACTATACCGTCTTATATAATTGTCTGTATTCATTTGTTGCTGTATTGGTATTATACGACGGTCGAATTAACTCGATCCAGTATATGAATTCTCTCTACGTGTGGCCCTTGACTATGTAGGATTAATGCAAGAGCCATATAGTCAAAGAGATTATAACAGGCCATTAAAGGGATTAACCCATGAACGAGCAATAAGGAACTTGGCAATAAAATCTACATTAATCACTAATTCTTTTAAAAACGATTATCTGAGCCATTTTAATCAATCCGTGGTTCGTGATCTCTCTCCATTAATCACTAAATTTTTGAAAATGATTATCTGAGCCATTTTAATCAATCAGTGGTTCGTGATCTCTCTCCATTAATAACTAATTTTTTTTTTAAAACGAATTATCTGAGCCGTTTTAATCGCTCTAAGGTTTGTGATCAACGAAAAGAGAGAGACAGAGAGGAGAGAGAGAGAGACCCATTTTTTCCCTCGTCCAGTTATGACCTTTCCATTCTAATCACGGACACTGTGAGCCGCCCAAGTACAACATGGTTTATTCAAATTAGTGTCTCTGTTTGGAGAGCTAATTAAACTTCTCCTTTGACTCAAGTCCAGGTTGGGTGCGTTCCGACACATCACACCTCCCAGAGGGTGGTCGTGTTCCTACCAGTTATCCAGTATTGTGCTTGCTTGAACGCGCCTCCCACAGAGAGAGAGAGGGACAATTAAAACACCATTTTATTGCCCCCCGAGGGAGTCGGGCCGCGTAGGAGCACGCGCCTTAAGAGCCACGACTGCCAGGCCGTGGGCAAAGAAACGCCCTTAATGGTTGTGTTGCTTGGCTAGAACCTGGTAAACACAGGCATTAGTTAGAGGCGCGGCTGACATGTTTCGAACCCATCTAGCAAGATGCAGTGGCCTTTTGGTCTCATGGTCTTATCCGGGCTACTGCCGGATATATATATATATATATATATATATATATATATATATATATATATATATATATATATATATATATATATATATATCCTTCATATTATTCGCCATTTCTCGCGTTAGTGAGGTAGCGTTAAGAACAGAGGACTCGGGCCTTTGAGGTAATATCCTCACCTGGCCCCCTTCTCTGTTCCTTCTTTTGGAAAATTAAAAAAAGAATGATAGGGGAGGATTTCCAGCCACCCGCTCCCTCCCCTTTTAGTCGCCTTCTACGATACGCAGGGAATACGTGGGAAGTATTCTTTCTCCCCTATCCCCAGGGATATATATATATATATATATATATATATATATATATATATATATATATATATATATATATATATATATATATATATGAATGTTTACTGAGTAAATAATGTGGTATATGCATGAAGCACTTAGCTGAACATCAAGTGATGAATGGATGCAGTAATACAGTGGTTGACATTCTACATCGCCTCGGAGAAAGCTGAGCGGTGCACTTGCGCTTAGCCATGCACATGTTCATGAATTGTGCATGACGTTCACCATTGGCAGGTGGAGGACGGTTCTTATATCTTGTCTGGACGAATTCTGAATGATGGACGTCGATTCTGGTGACGCGTGGCAACCCCGTGGTGATGTGGAGTCATGTGGGGGGGGTTGGGGGATGGTCTGTGTGACTTGGGGTGTGTTGTCAGGGGGTTTATTGCCAAAGTGCCGTGGGAGCTGACGGCACTGTTAGACAGAGAGAGGAGTAAAACACGTTCAGCAAAATGAGGACCTCATGTTAGGCAGTGTATTATAATGGTCTCCAAGGTGATCGTGTATGTCCTTTTCTTCTACACTCGTTCTAGCTGGTCCTTCTCTTGTAGGTGTTGGTGATGAGGGCTTCAAGCTAGGGAGGGGAGTGGCGCGAGCTTAGGTAGAATGAAGATCGTGTGGACATTCGTAAAATCAGCTGGCGGTACGCCTAGGAGTTCAGTGGGCGAGAAGGTACAGACGGTGTGTTTGTGTGTGTGTGTGTGTGTGTGTGTGTGTGTGTGTGTGTGTGTGTGTGTGACTCTGTTCGATGCACAAGCTGACGAGTATGTTCAGCGACTTTCTTTTTTTCTTTTTTTTCTTTTTGACCGACTGCTAAGTTATAAATTAGACAGACTTGCAAATCGATTCCTGCTACATTATACAGAGGTGTCTGGTTGTAGCGGACTCCGCTCCTTCTGAGCCGCGACTTTAGCGATGTCCGATAACTCAGCACATGTTAGGTTCAGCGAGCGTGTATATTTCAAACGAAGCAGATGTGGAACATGGAAGCCCTAAACGTCAGACGTGTTTGGCACAATTGAAACATGTCACACGACACGATACTGATGGGGGAATAATCTCTCAAAATCTAAATCTATCGCGTTACTTATATATATATATATATATATATATATATATATATATATATATATATATATATATATATATATATATATATATGCCAGATTATAGATATATTATCTATATACAATGTTGCATATAGTATTTGTGATGCAATGACGGTTTCACCATTACTAAGTATATATATATATATATATATATATATATATATATATATATATATATATATATATATATATATATATATGTCTGTGTGTGTGTGTGGTGTGTATACGATATGGAATTAACACTCGGCTGAATGGAGCCCGTAGAATTTTCCACATATCAAATAACGTCTGTGAATGCTATCTAGGCTACCAACTGTGCAAGTCCCAAGGTTATTTTTCTAGTGCTGAGAGAGAGAGAGAGAGAGAGAGAGAGAGAGAGAGAGAGAGAGAGAGAGAGAGAGAGAGAGAGAGAGAGAGAGAGAGAGAGATATGAAACGAGGTTCTTGGTGGCGTTAGACCACTGAAACACTACTAGTGGATCACTTATCACAACATCCGTTATGACAACCTCCGTTTGCACCTGAGTTTTACAATGTCTGCTATGGTTCAGCATCACCACATCCGTTGCATCTGAGGATCGTCACATCTCTTGCGCTTCAGCATCACATCATCTGTGGCTAACACTTCGCACTGCAGTACTGAAATCCTCGTATATTTGATGGCTTTTGACGAGCCCAAAGTTTTCCATCCTCACGTCCCGTTCGGGAAGGTTTCTTCATGCATTGCTATACACCGTGACAGTCCACCATGTTAGGTATAGATAAGAGTTATTGTGTTACACACACACACACACACACACACACACACACACACACCAGCTGTCGCTTCGACCACCTGAATGATTTGGTGGAATCCCCAGGAAGGCGTCTAGGTTCTTTGACCCCCTCCCACAGGTGGGCGGTTCTCTCGTCTCCAGCCGAAACACAGATATCCTCACTAGATCATTAAGAGGTGGGTGGAGCCGTGCTGAGGCCCTCTGCGTAAGTGAAGCCACAGATGGATCATTATATTTTTACGGGTCTCCGTGGTGTGGTGGTCAGCGGTACGGAGTGTGAGTCATCATCACAGGCACACCCCCACACACACCCACCCACGTCGGTTCGAATTTTGTCTTGGTCGATAATTGGGTGCTTGGCTGAAGCTGTATTGTGTGTGTGTGTGTGTGTGTGTGTGTGTTTGTACACATGAAGGCGAACAGACATGGTTTAGAGACATGGCAACACGAGCTGTGCTCAGGGATCGTACCGTCGTACTCAAGGATCATACCGTCGTGTTCGAGGATCCTTCCGTCTTGCTCAAGGATCGCACCGCCTTGTTCAAGGATCGCACCGTCGTGCTCAGGGATAACACCGTCGTGCTCAAGGATCCTACCGTCGTGCTCAAAGTTCCTACCGTCGTGCTCAGGCACATCACCGTCGTGCTCAAGGATCGCACCGTCGTGCTCAAGGATCGCACCGTCGTGCTCAGGGATCGCACCGTCGTGCTCCAGGTTCCTACCGTCTTTCTCAAGGATCCTACCGTTGTGCTCAGGGATCACACCGTCCTACCTCAATAGTTTCGAAACCAGAAGAGAGAATGGAATGTGAGGCGTCTGTCAAGTCCATCCTCAAGTTCCTATTGTAAGAGAAATATCTCTTTTGGCATTTTAAGGCAGAGATATATACCCCTGGCTGGTGCGGGGAGCCAGCCAGACCCAGCCTTTACAGGGCAACGTCAGAGGTACTGGACTCCCAGGACCCGTCACTGGACGCCGGAGTGAGGCTGGAGAGGACGCGTTCCCTCTCCTGCAAGGATGGTAAATGAAGCCGTCGCTTCACGTGGACTGGGATATGCGTCCCAAGGTCCCACTCGGCCGCAGCCTCGAGGTACGATGACTAGAAATAACGGTGTACAGGAGAAGGGAAGAGCAACACAGACGTGGGAAGCAATTTCTTCAGGAAAAGAAAGGAATATTCGTATACACCGCCATCAGATATTGCCACGCCGAAGATCAACCAATGTATTGACCATTCGGTTAAACAAATACATTAATGACATCATTACCAAGAAATAAATCCGTCCAGGAATGACAACATACACGTTTATCAACTGTATTATACAGTGGCTAAAGTCTTTCCTCCCCACAGTGTCTGGTGGCTATAAAGATGTGTCTCATTTATCCCCTTCGACAGGAGCTCTGTGCCGGTCTATTTCAACCATATGACGTCTTTTTCCTTGATAGATACTTTCCTGCCGGCTGATATGCCGGAAGGGGCTATGGATCGGTGGAGTTGCTGCCTTCTTACTTGCCATCCTCTGGCTTTCCCATGTACTGTCCTCCAGCAGATAACCTGGTCATAGACCATCAGGTCTTGTGTTATCTGGCCTTCCCATGTACTGTCCTCCAGCAGATAACCTGGTCATAGATCATCAGGTGTCCTGTTACCTGGCTTTCCTACGTACGCCCATTTATTCACCAAAGAATGTATTTTACGGGCTGTTTATTAACTTATTGTGTAGATTAAGCATTGGGAACACCCTCTCTCTGCCGAGAGTATAACAGGCATATGTCAAATGAACCTGAGAACTCGGTGGACTTCGATAACAACACCTCAGACCATAGTTGTTTGAGATCACGACCTGGACATCGCTGGAAATGACCCTCAAACTCTATTCTTCACCACTGGAAGTCTCTGGAAAGTGTCTGGAAAGTCTCTGGAAAGTGTCTGGAAAGTCTCTGGAAAGTGTATTACACACCTTTTTGAGGCCACGTTGAAAGCGTGTCCATCTGAGGATCTCAAGCGAAGTGTTAAAAGAACTAAGGCCCTCGACTACCCTAACACGAAGCCTCGAAAGACCCACGAAACACTGATGGTCCCAGAGTGCATCCTTGAGGTACCCGGTAATGGTCGTCGAGGAGAAGGAAAAGAAGTTCTAAAATGTAGTTTAGGACTGGCAAAAATCCATAAGAGCAAGCTTCAGGGTCTATCCCCGTCAGGAGAGTGGAGTGCTTCGGAGCGCACACGATGGGCAGTTGAGGGAGCTTGGCCCAGCCTCAAAGACCGCCTTGAAGAGGTCGTTGGCGGAAGTGTTACAGGAACAGCGTCCCGGAGGACCACTTTCCCATCACCCACTCTTACCAGCGGACGGCCTGAGAACACGTGTGACGGCGGCAAGTTGTTGTTTTTTATCAACCACTTCAGTGAACCACCATGACAATAAAACGACTAATGTAACCCCCCCCCCCCCCCCCCCACACGATAATGCAGTCTTTTGCCCCCACCTCAGTTTCCGGTCTGTTTCTGTTACTTGGAGTTAACCTCGGTTAAAAGACCGTCTTACAATGAGCATTTGTAACGAGGAGAGAGAGAGAGAGAGAGAGAGAGAGAGAGAGAGAGAGAGAGAGAGAGAGAAAAGTGTAAAAAGACCTTCCACGTCTGCAGAAGAAAGGAAAGCAAAGAGGGTGTCAGGAAATAACAGGAATTATGGTTAAAAAAAATCTTTTTATTTCCCGAGCATATTTTTTTTCTTTTGAGAAATTGAAAGGAATAAAAACCCGAAAGGAAGAGGAGAAAAAGAGAGAGAGTAGCAGCAGAAGATCCTAAGAGAAGATGCTCTGTGATTCAAGAAGCCTTGGATCATAAAGGGGAAGATCCTCTCTCAGTATACATAGACCTCTGAAGCTAAGCAGAGGTTATTCTTGTACGCCCAAACCCACTTTACCAGTTTTACTTTTTTTTTTTTGTTTTTGAACGTCAAAATCAAGAGCTCTTGGCTTTCATACTTCAATAGCTGTAATCTCATTAGACGCTGTACCCTCTGCAGTCTCTCACTTTGCAATTCCCTCAGAAAATTGTTCGTCTGTATCATCATATCCATCGCAACTCCTGGGGGCCACACCTCCAAGTCTTAAATATAAAGGATATAGTTATATCTCCAAGTAATTTATTCAGATCTCTTATGATTATTTTAAAAAACTTTTTCCCTCCCCATCTTCTATTTCATAGAAATCTCCGTAGAAATTCTTATCAAAAGTTTGTGAAACTTTTGACGCGTCTTCTGGGCGGGTGACCAACAGAGGAGCGTCCGCTTCCTTCATCCACTTCTTGTGCGGACGACGTAAAATATTATTCATTGAAAAACCGGTCACTCCCTTAATGGTAGGATGAGCAGAGAGATAGACCATGTCTCCAGAAAAGAGGGACCCGTGGCGATGTCTGTTTCCTTCCCTCCACCGCTAAGCTTTGGAGCTTGATTGTGTGCAGTTGCGATGTCTGTTTCCTTCCCTCTACCGCTAAGCTTTGGAGCTCGATTGTGGGCCGTTGTGATGTCTGTTTCCTTCCCTCCACCGCTAAGCTTTGGAGCTTGATTGTGTGCAGTTGCGATGTCTGTTTCCTTCCCTCCACCGGTAAGCTTTGGAGCTTGATTGTGGGCCGTTGCGATGTCTGTTTCCTTCCCTCTACCGCTAAGCTTTGGAGCTCGATTGTGGGCCGTTGCGATCTCTGTTTCCTTCCCTCCACGGCTAGGCTTTGGAGCTCAATTGTAGGCCGTTGCGATGTCTGTTTCCTTCCCTCCACCGCTAAGCTTTGGAGCTCGATTGTGGGCCGATGTGGTGTCTGTTTCTTTCCGTACACGGCTAATCACTGGAGCTCATGGGTGGGCCGTTGTGATCTCTGTTTCTTTCCGTACACGGCTAATCATTGGAGCTCAAGGGTGGGCCGTCGTGATGTCTGTTTCTTTACCTACACTGCTCAGCTTTGGAATTCTTTACCATGGCCAGAGGAGGAAGGTACCATGGGTTGAACACGAGGTAAACATCATGGCACAATACACCAGTCTTGTTCTTGCATTCGCCACGTCTATCCTTAGCATGGTACCCTCAACATATGACGATTTTCTTCATAGATGAGATAGACTATGATCTTTTTTTTCCGTGAGCTATACAGACCATCACTGGATATGACTGGTGGTCACTGTGTCAGATGTAATGACAGGGGAAAGGGGAAGTGACCTCATCAACCGTTGTGGACGATACCTTTGTCAGGAAAAGGTGGAACATTTCCTCCCCCACCTTCCCATCCAAGGTGGAACAGTGCCCCCCCATCCAAGGTGGAACAGTGCCCCCCCATCCAAGGTGGAACAGTGCCCCCCCCATCCAAGGTGGAACAGTGCCCCCCCCCCCTTATGCAAGGTGGAACAGTGCCTCCTTCATCCAAGGTGGAACAGTGCCCCTTTCAACCAAGGTGGAACAGTGCCCCATCATCCAACATGGAGCAGTGGCTCCACACCCAAGGTGGAGCAGTGCCTTCCCAGCCAAGATGGAACAGTGCCCCCCCCCCCCCCCACCCCAACCAACCAACCAAGGTGGAACAGTAAACCCCCCCCTCTCCCCCCAATCCAAGAAGGTTAAGACCATGCTATAAACAGAGAAATCACTGAAGTACACTCCCGTGTGGAGGAAGACCATCTCTCCTACAAATGAAAAAGTTACATTCTGGACATAACATATAGAGGAACGTATACCTACCTCCCCAGAGAACCCAAACCTTAAGTCATAGGGATTAAAACTTTGAGGCCGGGAAAGTATTGAAACATAACGTCACACACACACATTTTTGCCTATTATTCAGAACTTTACATGGTATCTGGAGCCGCTGGAGGGGAGAGATATGAGCGGAGCGGCTGCGCCACTTAGATGGCACGAGATGGCATCCTTTACTCGTTTCTGACTTGAAGTTTAGAACATAAAGAACAAAGTTAGGCCAGATGATGACCCCCCCCTAGAATTGCTTCGACTGAAGCTGCTTCGAACTTCCACGAGATGTTATGTGCTTCATAGGGTTCGTATCCTTGTCCGTGTCTGCCCGTCTGTTTGTGTGTCTCCCGCTTCGTCTCCGTCTGTTCAATTGACGGTGTGAATTTCAATGAAGCTCGCCACCACCTCTGCCACCACCGCCACCGTGGAAAAAGAAAGATAAGAAATGGAAATGGAGTTCGTTGTTGAATTGGTTGTGAGAGGGGCAGGGTTCGATTCCTAAACCGATCGCCCGGTCTAGGCCTCGAACCCAGACCCGTTAGAATCTTGGGTTGCGACGCTATCCACCACACACACACACACACACACATATGAATATACGCAGTTCCACCTGAAGATATATATGTACATTGTGTATATATATATATATATATATATATATATATATATATATATATATATATATATATATATATAAAGCCTCAGCTTTATCTACAGTTTAGAGCGTCAGTATCCGTCAGCAATCTGCTACAACTTTTCTCTTTATGGCCAGAAACCTTCAGGTCGGGAATGGTTCTGAGGTTAAGTTTCCATCTTTAAGTTCCCAGAGTCACCCTTCAGCCCTCCTCCACCATATGATCACTCCCTCCCCAACCACACCACTCCCACCTCCCTCACCCCACCTCACACCACTGGACCAAATTGGAGGACTTTTTTTTATTGTTCTTGTTGTCGTTTCATCATTTTTTTTGTGTGTGTAAACCCCCCCCCCCTCTCAAAAGTCGCTAAGGTCTATTATATAATGTTGTCCATGTCTTGTGTCGTCCCTGCCTCCATGTCTCTATATAAGGCTTTTGCCGAATAGATATAGTGGTGAATATAGAGTACCAAATGTTTTTACTATAATAAATATTGTAGTAGTGTAAAGGTGTGTTGTATGATACGTGTTTATGTGTGTGTGTGTGTGTGTGTGTGTGTGACCCCCCCCCCCCCCTGTTCTAGGCCCCTCCCTCACCTAGAGCCAGTGGGCTTTACTTACGTCCTCTACAACGTTCCCGACTCCTTCTAGATCTCGCCCTCCCCCTCCTCCTCCTCCACAAGGAGACCAGTACTTATATAGCCATATCACACTGACAACAAAGCTACTCAGAGGAGAAAGATCACGCAAGTTGCCCCTTTTTATTTCCCTGCCCTTGAAGAAAAACAGCTGTGGGTTGAGCACACGCTCGCCTCACCGTAAGACATGACAGCACTTTTCCCGTAAGCATCTTATTTTCTCACTTCCTCTAATCGGATGCTACCCCCCCCCCCCCCCCCAGCTCCTGAGATCCGCCTTACAATATACCTTTTCTTTTTTTTTTAACATCTTTTATTTTTCTCTCTTGCTCTCGGAAGAAGACTCTTGCAGTCTTGTCTTGCAAGATGGAAGGGACGGGGGAGATAAAGCGAGGCTCGTATTTCATCTCTTCCCCCATGTTTAATGAACCACGCTGATGTACATAAATTTTTACAGCAGGAGGAGGAAAGAAGGAGGAGGAAGGAGGACTTAGCCAGAGAGACTGTGGGTAGGAAAATTCTGCTTGAGGAAAATATATAGTGCCGTCGGAAATCAAGGTGAGGAGGGATTGTGTCTCGCTTTGGGTAGGAGGGAAATGAGCTGTTGTGAGAAGTGTTCAAGAGAAAATAGATTGGAGGATGACCCTCATTATTATTTTTTTTTTATCCTTCTTTGGTTGGTAGTTTCTGTCCACCTTCCCCGAGTTTCAGTCTCACTATCTCTCATTCAGGTATCCTGAAGGTGGAATGTCTTCTATCTGGCGTTATCTCAGTAGGGTATTATGATACTGTCTCGTCCCTTTCATTCCTTCCGCTGCTAGACGATGCAAGTTCTCCACCATCTTGAGCCTTCATATCCTATCCTCCTACGGTCAGACATCCCTCAAAATGAGATCACTTTCCTTTGTCACTCGTGGAATGTTATTCCCTTCTCCTCAAAATAAACTTGAGTCAGATATCGGAATCACATCCCAGACATTCATGTTGATAAGCTCGTTCGCCCGTGATAAATGGCCTGGTTTCAAAACCTTGTTTTCTTACAGCAACTACACTGGTGGAAAAAAAAAAAAAACCCCTTCCACATGCACACTCTTGGCCTCTCGACTCCGTCCTTTCTACTCGAGCCAACTGAACTTTTCACCCCAACCTCCTTCCTTACCTCCTGCTCCTCCTTCCTTACCTCCTGCTCCTCCTTCCTTACCTCCTCCTCCTCCTTCCTTACCTCCTGCTCCTCCTTCCTTACCTCCTCCTCCTCCTTCCTTACCTCCTCCTCCTCCTCCTTCCTTACCTCCTGCTCCTCCTTCCTTACCTCCTCCTCCTTCTTTACCTCCTGCTCCTCCTTCCTTACCTCCTCCTCCTTCTTTACCTCCTGCTCCTCCTTCCTTACCTCCTCCTCCTTCTTTACCTCCTGCTCCTCCTTCCTTACCTCCTCCTCCTCCTTCCTTACCTCCTCCAACCCCACCCCAACCAACGCACTCTTCCTGTAGCAAGACTGTGATAACCAACAGTGAAAACTGGCTGTAAAAATCGGTCTTGGAGGCAGCACCCATTGTCCCCCTGAGAAGCATTATCGCCTCAGATGAGCCTTATCGTCTCGACGTTGTACACATCGTCGAACTTGATGATGCAGGGACGTAAATAGCGTCATTGGCGGGAGGAGGAGGAGGGAGGAGGGAGGATGAGGGAGGGAGGGTCGGTCTGGGGGAAGGGGGAGGGGGGGAGAGCCTTGGGGGGGGGGGGGAAGGAGGAGTCTCAGGGCTTATGGGGTGTTGTAGGCTATCAGCCTCGGGGGTTTCAAGAGCATTATTGTATCTCGTGAGCAAAGGACGGGCATTGAATATTGATACAGCTGTCTATTCTCGGAAACAGTAATAGATATGTTGTACTTCTGGTGTGTCCCCCCCTCCCCAACACACACACACACACACACACACACACATACACACACACACACACGCTCACACACACACTCATTCTAGCCGCCGCACGCAAACACTTAAGCCCACAAAGATTCTCGAGGATTTAACTAGAGGTGTAATTTCACCCCCGGCCATTGTACAGCATTTGCCTTTGCAGTTCTTGCCAGGGGCCTTGGCACTGGCACTTGGCCAAGAGGGTGTCGAAGGCTTGGCACTGTGTTATGACACTGCCAAGAAGGGTGTCGAAGGCTTGGCACTGTGTTATGACACTGCCAAGAAGGGTGTCGAAGGCTTGGCACTGTGTTATGACACTGCCAAGAAGGGTGTCGAAGGCTTGGCACTGTGTTATGACACTGCCAAGAGGGATGTCGAAGGCTTGGCACTGTGTTATGACACTGCCAAGAAGGGTGTCGAAGGCTTGGCACTGTGTTATGACACTGCCAAGAGGGATGTCGAAGGCTTGGCACTGTGTTATGACACTGCCAAGAGGGATCTCGAAGGCTTGGCACTGTATCATGTGGGGGGGTCGGAAACGCCTCCTCCCCCCCTCCAAAAGAGAGCCCGTTACTGTCATGAATCTATGCCATGACAGTGTTCCGATATGACGGACGCGACAAACGTCGTGCGTCTCCCCTCCGACCTCCTCTGCGCCGGGAGGATGTTCAGAGGCCAAAGGGATCTCGCGCCATAATGTTCATGATTCTTGCACTGTGCCGCTTTCAGGGGGTCGGGTCTCTCTCTCTCTCTCTCTCTCTCTCTCTCTCTCTCTCTCTCTCTCTCTCTCTCTCTCTCTCTCTCTCTCTCTCTCTCGGATCCAGAGAAAGATGTTTATATCTCGCTTCCAGTTCTTCCAGGGGTCGAGAGCGAGTGTGTGTGTGTGAGGGAATCCTTTTACACAGACATCTCTCTTGAAGGAAGAGTGGAGGTGTGTTCTTCGTGTGTGTGTGTGTGTGTGTGTGTGTGTACTGCGTCGCCTTCCCTGCCGAATGTCGTATCTTTTCCTCTCTCTCTCTCTCTCTCTCTCTCTCTCTCTCTCTCTCTCTCTCTCTCTCTCTCTCTCTCTCTCTCTCTCGTACAGCAATTGGTGCCTGAGGTCGTCTCTCGTCTTCACATTCAATTGGTACCAGAAATTGGTCCTCATTTTCTTGTACTGTGTAAACAAAATTTGAGTTCGTATTTAAGGTACGCCATACTTCGAGCATTTGGGATACAAAATTAGCCATGTGTTAAAGGTAGAATCATTATGTCTTATATCCAGTAGAAGAAATGGTTATCTGATTGAGAATCTATTTTCTGGACTTCGAATAACAAAATTAGGTTCCTATCAAAGGTACACTCAGCCAGCACCTCACGAATTGAGTACGATGTTTGAAGGTAAAACCAAATAACAAATAAAACTTATAGAGTAGAAATTTATATGTGGTTGATGAGTGAAGAATTCGCAGTTTGATCATAATCGTTTCGAAACGAAAAATGAAGTAATGCCTAGTTGGATCGTTGAAGGAAGAAGGAAGTACCTAAGACGGAAAGAAGGTCTGATTAGAAATTTTGGATAGTTAGTTGAGGATCTGATATGAGATTTTTTTTTTCCTTGCTCTAATTTATCTTTGTGCCCCACATTTCTTCATTTTTCTTCATCTTTTGTCATTTTTTTCAATCTTCCTGTTTCTGTTTTTTTCTGTCTCACTCATATCTTGCCTCGTTCTGTTGTGTTACATTCACCGTCTCTGTATCTCATTTACTTTTCTGATTTCTGTTTTCTTTTCTATATTTTCTTTACTATTTTTTTCTGTCCTTCTCTATTTGTTTCTTTTTATTCTTTCTCACTCATATCTTGCCTCGTTTTGTTGTGTTACATTCGCCGTCTCTGTATCTCATTTACTTTACTGATTTCTATCTTCTTTTCTTTCTTATATTTTCTTTATCATTTTATTTCTGTCTATACTCCTCTTAATTCCTTCTTATTTCCCTCCTCCCTCGGTTCAACCCGCTACCAACGGACGGGAGCAACGGCTGTCCAACAGCATTTCTCCATAAGCGTAACACATTTCCAGAAGTGACCCCCCCCCCACCCCCAAACTGCACTGCTTCAATATTCAGCCCAATCGACCAGGACCCGCCGGACTTCTGCGCACAGTTTGGTCGACAGTTTCTCATTAATTGCCCTTTTGAAATCGTTTTTGATCACGAAGTTACCGGGAAATTGCTCTTAATTGAAGAGCAATGGGAGCCATCTCTTCACAGACCACAGTCAGCGTCGCACAATTCCCCCAGACCTTCGTTATGTGTTGCTTAGATACTCACTTCATCATTATTCCTGTAGGTATTGAAGAGAGGCCTTGTTAAGTCAATCTCAAGTTCTCTCACTGTGTGTTTGAATGGCTTCTCTAACCAACTCAAGCCCGACGGTACGACACTTGACAATATGTATATAACCTTGTGTACACACACACGCACACACTCACACACCCTTCTCACAAGCAGCTATCAAAAAGATACAGAACCCACAGAACAGAGCATTCAGAATAATCACCGGCTTGCTAGCAGCCATAATCATTGAACTTTTGAAATGTGATCGCCACAGTCCACACCTCCTTCACAGTCTTCGATGCCTCCATAAGCTAATGATTATACTCTCATCCATGCCTCCTAAAGCTATGATCACCAACAGCCACGCCTCATGAAGCTGTAATCACCACCACCCACGGCTCCTCTGCCTATAATCACCATCACCCGCGCCTCTTCTGCCCATAAGCACAACCTCCCACGCCATCCTCTACCCATAATCACAACCTCCCACGCCTCCTCTACCCATAATCACAACCTCCCACGCCTCTTCTACCCATAATCACAACCTCCCACGCCTCCTGACCTAAAACCGCCAACATCCACGCCTCCCCTGCCTATAATCGCAACCACCCACGCCTCCTGAACCAATAATCGCCACCACCCACGCCTCCTGAAAGAGGCAGTTGGTAGGTTGTCACCGTGGCTCGCTGAACTCTTCCCGATATTCCATTTTCCTCCTTACCAACTCTTGCACTCGACCCTTCCTCCGAGGCCCATCCTCTCCTCTCTGTCGCCGCACCTCCTCCTCCTCCTCCTCCTCCTTTTTCCTCCTCCTCCTCCTCCTTCCTCCCTCCTTCCTCCCTCCTTCCTCCACCGTCCAATGAGGTTATTCCAGCCGGTCGCGTCCATCCGTCTGGCATTACTCCGCTTCACTCAACATTTCAATTTACTTTATGCAAATTATGATCGCCCGAGTGCAGGTTTCGGGCCAGGTATCGCCCTGCTTAGCGCCTCTTGCCGGACCTCAACTGCCTAGTAAATATCAGGCACGACGAAATCATTCGCGTTTAAAACAGAAACAAAGATGATGTAGACCAAAAATCATAGGATTTTTAGTTGAGAAAACGGGATGAATGTTCCTCATTTTGTGCTTTATATTGGGTGAAATGTGTCTATAACCCTTTCCTTGTATATATATCTATATACGTTCTTATCCCTGGGGATAGGGGATTAAGAATACTTCCCACGTATTCCCTGCGTGTCGTAGAAGGCGACTAAAAGGGGAGGGAGCGGGGGGCTGGAAATCCTCCCCTCTCGGTTTTTTTTTCAATTTTCCAAAAGAAGGAACAGAGAATTGGGCCAGGTGAGGGTATTCCCTCAAAGGCCCAGTCCTCTGTTCTTAACGCTACCTCGCTAATGCGGGAAATGGCGAATAGTTTGAAAAATACGTTCTTTTGTACAGGAATACGTAAATAACTAATTGGATAGGTACATAGATAGATAGACATTCTTTTCATACTTCATTGTCGTTTCCCGAGTTGGCAAGGATCAGACGACTTCTCTTCCACTATTTCTGTTCCATCTTTCAGAAACTGAAATACAAGCAGGGGAGGGCTTCTAGCCCGCTGCTCCCGCTCCATGTAGTGGCCTTGTTTATTACTGATCGCCTTTCCCGTTCAAACGAGGTAGCGTCAGGAACAGGCGACTGGGCCATCGAGGAGGGCAACTCGCTTGGCTTCTACTTTCGTTCCTACATTCAGACAATGATCATACAGGACGGGAGGGCTTTCCAGTTCCCTTACCCCGTTTCCCTTCCCGTCTCCACCCTGCTTAATCACCCTCTGGAACAGACTAAAGAGAGATACGTGTGTAGGATTCCTCCCATCCTGTCCTCGAAGACATACCCGGAAAGGGAGCGAGGGAGGGAGACAGGGAGAGTTCCTAGCCGGTGATACATGTAAATCTCTATACTTATCCTCCCTCACGCCTGGTGTCGTCTCCCTGGCAACTGGCCTGACAAATCCACCGCCTGAGCGAGTCAGTATCCAGGAGACGCCTTGAGAATTCTCGAATCTGGAGCGTCGTGTCTTTGTGTGCGTGTGTGCGCTGAATACGCTTTCCTTCATTTTTCAAAATTGGCTAGTATATTACATACCTGACATACGCACAAAAGCGTACCAAGGTTCCGGGTGGTATTTGTCTGCTCGGGTTGGTGAGAGATGAGGTCTCCCTCCTTTGATACAGCGAAGAATAGAGATCTTCTGACACCATCTCACTCTTGCATCCTTCGAACTCCCGGTTCTTCGGCATCAACATCTCTCTCTTACATCCTTCGAACTCCCGGTTTTCCGACATCAACATCTCTCTCTTACATCCTTCGAACTCCCGTTTCTTCGACATCAACATCTCTCTCTTACATCCTTCGAACTCCCGTTTCTTCGACATCAACATCTCTCTCTTACATCCTTCGAACTCCTGGTCTTCGACATTATCATCTCTCTCTTACATCCATCGAACTCCCGGTTCTGCGGCATTATCATCTCTCTTACATCCTTTGAACTCCTGGTTCTTCGACATTATCATCTCTCCCTTGCATCCTTCAAACTCCCGGGTCTTCGGCATTACACTACACACTGGGCACTATCGTTCCTGTGTTATTATTCGGATAAGTTTCATCCATAGCGGCAGTAGCTGGTAAGGTTATCGAAGTGCTTTGGTCTCAGGAGTTTCTGAAGAGCAGTTCGATCAGGTGTGCTTTGCTGGAAGGGGTTCTTCCACGAGCTCTGGAAGAAGCGGTCCGCGCTGGAAGAGCTCTGGAAGTAGCTGTCCGCGCTGGAAGAACTCTGGAAGCAGCGGTCACCGCTGTAAGAGCTCTCTGGAAGTAGCGGTCTGCGCTGGAAGATCTCTGGAAGTAGCTGTCTGCGCTGGAAGAGATCTGGAAGTAGCTTTCCGCGCTGGAGGTGCTCTGGAAGTAGCGGTCCGCGCTGGAAGATCTCTTGAAGAAGCGATCTGTGCTGGAAAAGCTCTTGAAATAGCGGTCCTCGCTGCTTCCCCAAGTCGTGTTTACCTTAATTGTCGAATAGTTTCATCCTCTGTGCACAGAGGTCACTGTGAGAAGGTTTCTGAAGGCTTTTTACAAGTCTAGTAATGAAGAATATTTGTTACATTTTTTAACTCAGGAATTCGTTATATGTATATTTCGAGTCCAACGGACTCTCTCTCTCTCTCTCTCTCTCTCTCTCTCTCTCTCTCTCTCTCTCTCTCTCTCTCTCTCTCTCTCTCTCTCACACACACACACACACACACACACTTATTTTCAAATGAAAGTCAGTGGTGTATATGATGTATACATGCCTCAGTGGTGTATATAATATGTATATACATCATTTACTGATGTTTATGAAATATAAATGCTACAGTGGGTGTCCACGCTTCATCATCGAAAATTTGGCGCCCATGACGTCAGAGAGGCGCCAATCGCCAATCGCCAATTCAACTTCCAGTGTCGTGTGCTGAAAATATTACCACTTCACATTTTCTATGAAAACAAACCACTAACAACGCTAGGACTTAAATCACCCACGGAGTTGCCATCTTTTCCCCTCCTCCTTCTTCTCGCCTCACCCTGCACCTGTGTTGTCTCTCGTTTCCCAAGTGAGGCGGGTAGCGGCCGAGTCTTGTTATAATGCTCCACTCTTTCCCCCCCCTCGAGGATCGCCCATCCATTACCGCGATATTAAATCCCAGGATAATATTACGGTGGGAGAGACGTGTCTGCCCTCTGGGGGACGCGATCCATAACTAGCCATTACCCAACTCGGGGACACAAAGGACATTGGGAATGGTGGCTGGATGGCCATTAATGCCCCATTACCACGGAAGGTAATTTAATTCCCTCGTCTAATACTGTTCGCGCCTCTTTCTCCTGACACGTGATGCATTTCGCGAGGAAAACACCCACACACACACACACCCACACACACACGCACACACACACACACACACACACCCATCCAAAAAAAAAAATTTGGTCTATGAATTTAGCTATATTCTGTAAACGCCATGAATATGAAGCGTGTATTTTCTGACGACATAGATCGAGTTTATGTCTTAAAATACATTTTTAATCGTATGGGATCCGACATTTAAGTCTTATGGGATCCGACATGTAAGTCTTATGGGATCCGTATGATGCTTAAGGGGGATCCGGATGTGTGTGGATGGACCATTGACAGCTTTTGTTATAGACTCTGTTGCTCTGTACGGGTACGTAGACGATTTGGTTACGATATTGAATTTTGGTACACTTTCATGCTTTGCCTTCCGTACATATTTTTTTTGTTTCATTCTTTCTTCTATGAGCAACCGAGAATCAGAGGTTTTCCGGGTGAAAGAATGAAAGTGGGAGGAAAAGAGTGTCAGTATTATTCAGTACCCAGAGGATGTTTGTAGAGCAGAAGCTTAAGGGTAGAAAGATTATACGAGGAGGAAGAATATGAAAGGGAAAAATACGTAATATAATTTTCCCATATTTACATTGCCTTGCGAATGTCACGTTATTATCATCATTATCGTGGTATTATTATTATTATGTTATTATTATTATCATTATTATTATTATTATTATTATTATTATTAGTAGTAGTAGTAGTAGTAGTAGTAGTTAGTAGGCAAAGCATCAAAGGTTTCTACTGGTTCAAGGCTGCGCTCCAATCAGTGTCAGGGAAATGAAAGATACATTGATAATCAACAAAGAGTATCTGATTGGCATGACGTGTGTTTTTGTTGTTTACTGGAGAATGCTTATTTGTTGTCAGATTTTTTTAGGTGTCCAGAACCCGAGAGAGAATTGACGACCAGGAATGGTAGGAGTCCTTATATGATAGAAATCAGGCCAATGTTGATTGGAACATGTCACTTAGTAAGTAGCATCTACACACGTAGAAATCCCAGCACACACCAAGAGCTGAGCTGTAGTTCCCAATACCTTCTGTTGTTCTTCTACAGAAGAAACCCAAAAAACGATAGCTAGAAACCATTAAGATAACACAAGATATGCCAGACCTATCATGTTGCTCATCTTCTCCATCTTTTTACGTCTTCTTTTTACTTCTTCGTTTTCTTTTTGAGCCTCGATCAAGTACAGATCAGGAAGTAACATCAAGGGGATACAACCCCAGTGGTAATTGCTCTGTTATAACTTGACGGTTGTGGGTGGTTTTTGAGATGTTTCACTGGCGAACTAGGTCGTACGAGATGGCCAGTCAGATGTCACCTTGGGGGTATATAGCACCGATGTTCTCCTTGCCTCCACTATCTTCATTTAGATTTCCTTCTTACCTTACGTGGCTGGCGATGACAACAGAAACAAGGTGAATTCTCATTGGACCGATGGTATATGGAATCATACTATGAATATGACAACAGAAACAAAGTGAATTCTCATTGGACTGATGGTGTATGGAACATACCGTGAATATGACAACAGAAACAAGGTGAATTCTCATTGGACTGATGGTGTATGGAACATACTATGAATATGACAACAGAAACAAGGTGAATTCTCATTGGACTGATGGTGTATGGAACATACTATGAATATGACAACAGAAACAAGGTGAATTCTCATTGGACCGATGGTATATGATCTTATGATAGAAGTGTCAGGCAGTACGTAATCAAGGATAGTGATGATAATGGCTTTCATGATATCATCCCTACATGGCATTAACATTCAAGGAAAATTAGCTGTAAACCGTGTTCTGTTAAGTGAATACTCCACGTCTCAGGGACATTGTCTCGTAGGGATGATCTGTCTCTTATCTGTCTCATAAGACGGTTTGGACAAATGAAGAGATTGAGAGAGGAGAGGTCGACAGAGAGTATATGGTATGTCTCAGAAGGTGAGAGCGCAAGGAGGAGGAGAAGGAGGCCGAGTTGATGATGGAGTGAAAGATGGATCATGTAGTGTTCACCGCGCTTTTCCTCACTACATTCATTAGGATTAGAAGCCATTTAGAGTCGATGGATAGAATGATAAAATTGCTCCAAGTAACCGATCCTTAGACTTAGTGTAGGGGGACATGAAGCCACGTCTGATAATTTGCATCATTTTACGTATACATTTTCTTTCTGGTCCAGTACGGATTCCTTGCTTGGAATTCGCAGCCTTTTAGCCCACATACTAACTGAACGAGGTCGTATTCAGCACAGGGGGGGGGGAGGGATCGTTTGTATTCCAGCCTACAACAGACAATGGGGGTCGTATCTTGTAATGCTAATGTGGCCGGGGATATCCCCAGGAAATCCGCACTTGGCAATCACTCTTGCTGGCTCACCGTCCATGTAATAACTACAACACTGGCGCTGACTTCCACTCCCTACTGCTTGATAATATATATATATATATATATATATATATATATATATATATATATATATATATATATATATATATAGATAGATAGATAGATAGATATATAGATAGATAGCCAGATAACGTTTCTTTTTTTTCTGAATCTGTTGGTCAAAGTTAGGGAAGTGTTAAGAGGCCATAACAGTGTGAACAAACGAGTGATCTCGGAGCTCTTCGCTTGCTGCCTGAATACAACATGAATGTTAGATGTGTTTAGAAGGAAATCTTGTTTGAAAGTAATGGTGACGCCCTTCGCTGTCAGCAGTGCATGTCGTGGTTCCCAAGGGAAGAAGGTCAAAAGCCTGTAAAGTAGACCAAACTATTTTTTTTTACTTCCGTTGGACGAAGTGATGACGTATATGAATCATAAAGAGAGTAGCATTGGGATCTCATCTCCAATTTCCTTTTTTTACCTGCTGATACAGAGATGTATCATGTCTGTTGAATACCACGAAACCCCCCCGTGAATATTTTATTTGTCTGTTATTCACTGCATAAACCGTGCACGTCGGCAAGAACGCACGATTCGCGATTCCAATTGACTTACAGTCATTGGTAGTTCAGCCTAAACTTGATCCCAACCCCCTGAAATAATAGACGCATTTGTTGACCACGACGGCATCTCCAACCCACGGTCTTTCCCCGTCATTTAAACTTTCAGTTGCCTCCGGGTCGATGGGCGGGGTGGGGATAGATACTGACAAAGATGTAGCGTCCAATATGATCCAACAGTGGTGGCTGGTCCTCACTCGAGCACACAGCACAGATGTGGACATAGGTCACACACACGTTCAGGTCTTGTCGTCCCCCGGAGAATTGGGAGGGTGTACACGGGATCGACTCCCATTTTTCATACGGTTTGCGACCAAGAGTTCGAGACTCGGCCGTGTTCTGATATCGCGTGTCGTGTTCACTGATTTGTTTAGAATGTTCGGTCTACAACTTGCATGTCCCTCTGCAAAGTTAGCGGAAGACTGGTTTAGTGTAGCTCGAAAGTTGCTGCAAGTGGCAAGGCTCATCCAGAAAATAGCGACAAATGGCCAAGGTTATCGTAGATGCTCTTCCTTTACAGATTTCTGCGGGATTATTGGGCAGGTGTGGGAGGAGGACGATTACTGAAATATGTCGAATGGTCACCTCGAAAGTTGCTGCAAGTGGCAAGGCTCACCCAGAAAATAGCGACAAATGGCCAAGGTTATCGTAGATGCTCTTCCTTTACAGATTTCTGCGGGATTATTGGGCAGGTGTGGGAGGCGTAGGACGACTACTGAAATATGTCGAATGGTCACCTCACTGGAAGACACCTGGGCAGGGTAACGAGTGGCGTCCCAATCCCTTGGGATTTAAGAGTTGAATCTAGTGTACGATGATTTCCCAGAATCTGAAATCATACTTGTTTACGTTCGCAAATGATGACAAGATGGATCAAGTCGGGATGACGGGAACTTGTGACAAAGACGGAAGTTAGACGGTAAGAGGCTGAAAGATGAAGGACGACTGAAAGCCAGTGAATGCTAGACAGTAAAGATGGGGGGATGATGATAGAAGGAAAGAGATCATGAGGAGTTCATGCATGGAAACATATAACAGTGAATCATACTTGTAGACTGACTTCGAGGTCCACTTCATACATTGAGCATAAATCGCTGGGAAGGTGTGAAATAAGCAAGCTGCCCTTAACCACTGTCAAAATGGTTATCAACCACAAGAACCAGAGCGTCTTATGTATATATATATATTTTTTTCTTTTTCTTTTAAACTATTCGCCATTTCCCGCGTTAGCGAGGTAGCATTAACAACAGAGGACTGGGCCTTTTTTGGAATATCCTCACCTGGCCCCCTCTGTTCCTTCTTTTGGAAAAAAAAAAAAAAAAAAAAAAAAACGAGAGGGGAGGATTTCTAGCCCCCCGCTCCCTCCCCTTTTAGTCGCCTTCTACGACACGCAGGGAATACGTGGGAAGTATTCTTAATCCCCTATCCCCAGGGATAAATATATATAATAGATATATATATATGTAATAATATATATATATATATATATATATATATATATATATATATATATATATATATATATATATATATATGCGACGTGTGTTGGAGCCAAGCTGGAATATGCCTGAGTAAACTGGTTTCCTCACTTGAACTAATAGTTGCGACTGCTGGAGAGGGTCCAGGAGAATGCAAAGAGGATTGTGTCTCATCGAGAGAAAATGATTCACCAGCAGAGGTGGGGAGGGTCCTCAGATCTGCCCACACTGGAAGAGACGTTGCTATCCTGTTTTGAATTCCTTGTAGACAACGGTGAGAGAGAGAGAGAGAGAGAGAGAGAGAGAGAGAGAGAGAGAGAGAGAGAGAGAGAGAGAGAGAGAAAGAGAGAGAACAGACCTCGTCTTCTGTGATGCAACATAATGTAAAAATGAAAGAGAAGAACGGTTTACACGTGTAGGTCACACTTGGTACTTAGTCTAACACTGCTAGAATGGAACGATGCTATCGCACACGCTGCTTCACTTGTAGTGCAAGGGGATCCCAGAACCCAAGGGGGACTTGTGTGGGAACGGGACGAGATATGTGTCATGAGAGACATGATGGAGCATTTCTTTAGCGACGGAGGAGCCGACATAAGGAGCCAGCTGAAGAGAGAATTAAGTTAATTCTCATTTGATGCCTCAACCACCCGTGGGACGCTGGTATTCGAATCCACAGACTCGCATTCCCTCCTTTATACATACCACTTGACGACAGGCCTCGCTCTGACCTGATAATTGTAATGTTTCCACAGAATTTTACCCTGGGCACTGGCTCCTCTGTCACGTCTTCGCACAGGAAGAGGCCTTCAGCTCTGGTCATTTCATAAAGACAACGAGGGAGAACAAGCCTTTTGGTCCACTTCATGAACGACAATATAAACACTCAAATAATCTCGTGACAAAGAAAAATGTCTCGTTACTTTTCACAATAGTCGAGAGATAGGCAATGTCAGAGAAAGGGGAAACGGCCATGACCAACCGGATGAATGACAAGTCGACGACCATATTACTCATGTTCTACATGATAGCAACTCGTCCGTTCCTCACCCTGTGTCTTGCCCTCGGTGACCACGCGAATACATGCATCTCTCACTTCCACGTTTGTCGCATCTAAATGCCCGCACACCGACTTGGCTGACACTCTTCCACGAGCTGTTGCGCTCAGAGCCGTACACAGTCATTCGAATGACTTGTTACCCCCAAGCTCTCCACCAATGGGCGTGGGCGTAATACGTGTGAAACACGCTTGAGGGCTCCACTCAAACCCTCCTCTGTCATGGAGCTGATGCATCCGAAGTGAAGTGTTATGCAGGTCAAAGGTCGCACCATCATGACCCCCCTGAGGGGTCGTACCGTCGTGGTCAAGAAGCTAAGTGTTCCTAAGACTGGTTGAGTAAGGATGTTTCTATCACCTATACGCTGCAATACCTATTCACTGCCAAAGAGCGGGTCCACCACTGGTGAAGTAGAAAATGGGAAACCCGTTTTCTATAATCGCAGGACGCACTGGTCCCAAGCGAAAAAAAAATGATAGGAAATGTGTAAAATCCTCTGCTAAAAGCAGCTTCCTAGAATGAGGGCCAAGGAATGAAAATCAACAGCAGAACGTAGATTTCTGCCCTCAGGTAACCATTTAATCCTTGGTCGAAAAGTCTTTCTAGAATTCGCCTCTTGCTATAAAAAAAAAAAGAAAATAATTTTTATGTGACCGAAAACATAACTTATCAAATCTTAAGCTCAAGTAGCCATTAAGATCATACATATATATATATACATACATACAAACGAAAGCAAAAATATCTAGAGAGGCACCGAGATACGTGGTGAAGAAGAAGGGAAATGTGTGTGTGATATTCAGCTGGCCGTGTTTACATTCTGTGCGATGGTTACCGCTAGTTTTACGAGAGTGGGACACTGGGCTAATGTAATTTCGCCTCGGGGGGGTTGGTAGGTTAATTACCTTGGCCACCTGGGGTCAGGGAGCTACGTAATTGGTCTGTATCTGTGTGTACTATGTATTTTAATGTGTGTGTGTGTGTGTGTGTGTGTGTGTGTGTGTGTTTACTGGAGGTCTGGAAGGGAAGGAAAATGAGGTTTTTCATATCATTAAAAAAAAAGAAAGAAATCTTACTTAGTATTGTTGGGTTATATACCAATACACGTTGAGTACATGTACTCGTTCGTACAATAGTTATATAAGAACGATCATAAAGACTTGTAAGTGATGTCCAAAGCGAACTGACGAAGAGGGAGTGACAGTTACTGCTGGTTTAGTGATCAGGACAGAGGCTGGTACGCTACTAGGATCATAGCATAAGAGACGAAGAACCTAGGAGAGTGGTCGTCGCAGTGAGCAATGTGGGTGTGGGGGACGCAAGATTCTGAAGGGGTGGGGACGTGGACTGAAGGAGCTTTCGAATGTGTCCTGAAAATTGTATGTGTTGGGGGTGGGGTGAGAGAGAAGTGGTTGTGTACTAGGTGAAGAACATGGGAGGCAGTGGTTCCCCGGCTGGTTATGCACTGTGGTGCGACTACACGACTCTTGAACACGACGGCACGACCCTTGAACACGACGGTACGACCCTTGAACACGAAGGTACGACTGTTGAACACAACGGTACGACCCTTGACCCTTGAACACGACGGTATCACCCTTGAACACGACGGTACGACCCTTGAACACGACGGCACGACCCTTGAGCACGAAGATATCACCCTTGAACACGAAGGTATCACCTTGAATACGACGGTGCGACCCTTGAACACGACAGCACGACCCTTGAGCACGGAGATATCACCCTTGAACACGAAGGTATCACCCTTGAATACGACGGTGCGACCCTTGAACACGACGGTACGACCCTTGACCACGACGGTACGACCCTTGAACACGACGGTACGACCCTTGAACACGACGATACGACCCTTGAACACGAAGGTATGACTCTCAAGCACGACAGTAACACCTGCTATTCACCTCCCTCACCTCCTATAGCACATTCCCAAACGATTTTTTTTCCCCCCCCCATTGCCCTTGTCCTCCGACCTATCTCTCCCTTCTCATCATCCTGTTCACCTCGGCACACATTCAGACACCCCTCCAGCCTGAGCCTTCGAAGAGGACAAGCACTCCTCGCTTGGTTTCTCCACCTGTTCCCACTTTTAGAAGTTAGAGTACAAGGAAGGAAGGAAGGAAGGGTTTCCGGTGCTCTCTCTCTCTCTCTCTCTCTCTCTCTCTCTCTCTCTCCCCTTCGACGACACGCATCGAATGTTAGGGTAGAAGGCTTTCACTGTATATATATATATATATATATATATATATATATATATATATATATATATATATATAGAGAGAGAGAGAGAGAGAGAGAGAGAGAGAGAGAGAGAGAGAGAGAAAGACCTAAGCACCTCGAATGGCTGTCTCGTTGCTCTTGTTAATTCTCTTGTTATTTACGAGTTCCCTAAGCCCAATGGGTGAAGGGGGTTTGCCCCTTAATAACAGCTGCTGGACGGAGGGGAGAGAGTTGGGGGGGTGGTCACAGGTTCCGGCTTGGTGATCAAGGACATGGGTAATCTGCCGAGTTAGCCGCGCCCTCTGCAAGGAGAACCATTTCTCCAGCACGTCAGGATCCGTCACCCAAGCGGACGGTGGAATCCTGTGAGGCGAAGGGCATTGAGGAGGAACTGGGGGAGATGGATCGTAGTGGAGGGGTGGGAGGGTCGTACGGCAGGCGTTTTCCCAGAGCAGGCTGGGGTCCTACAGAAGGCTAGGGTCCTAGAGCAAGTGAGGTGTCCTAGAGCAGGCTGGGGTTCTACAGTAGGCTAGGGTCCTAGAGCAAGTGAGGTGTCCTAGAGCAGGCTGGGGTCCTACAGTAGGCTAGGGTCCTAGAGCAAGTGAGGTGTCCTAGAGCAGGCCAGGGGTCCTACAGTAGGCTAGGGTCCTAGAGCAAGTGAGGTGTCCTAGAGCAGGCCAGGGGTCCTACAGTAGGCTAGGGTCCTAGAGCAAGTGAGGTGTCCTAGAGCAGGCCAGGGGTCCTACAGTAGGCTAGGGTCCTAGAGCAAGTGAGGGGTGTCCTAGAGCAGGCTGGGGTCCTACAGTAGGCTAGGGTCCTAGAGCAAGTGAGGTGTCCTAGAGCAGGCTGGGGTCCTACAGTAGGCTAGGGTCCTAGAGCAAGTGAGGTGTCCTAGAGCAGGCTGGGGTCCTACAGTAGGCTAGGGTCCTAGAGCAAGTGAGGTGTCCTAGAGCAGGCTGGGGTCCTACAGTAGGCTAGGGTCCTAGAGCAAGTGAGGGGTGTCCTAGAGCAGGCTGGGGTCCTACAGTAGGCTAGGGTCCTAGAGCAAATGAGGTGTCCTAGAGCAGGCTAGGGTCCTAAAGTAGGCGAGAGTCCTAGAGCAAGTGAGGGGTGTCCTAGAGCAGGCTGGGGTCCTACAGTAGGCTAGGGTCCTAGAGCAAGTGAGGGCTGTCCTAGAGAAGGCTGGGGGTCCTACAGTAGGCTAGGGTCCTAGAGCAAGTGAGGGGTGTCCTAGAGCAGGCTGGGGTCCTACAGTAGGCTAGGGTCCTAGAGCAAGTGAGGTGTCCTAGAGCAGGCTAGGGTCCTAAAGTAGGCGAGACTCCTAGAGCAAGTGATGGGTGTCCTAGAGCAGGCTGGGGTCCTAAAGTAGGCGAGAGTCCTAGAGCAATGCTAGGGTTCCTACAGTAAGCGAGGGTCCTACAATAGGCGAGGGACTTAGAGCAGGCTAGGGGAGGTTCTTGTAAACATTCGCTGAAGTGAAGCTTTCCAGAATTAATGCCAAAAAGTTGAAATCCTAATTATTTTTCTCATATATATATATATATATATATATATATATATATATATATATATATATATATATATATATATATATTTGCCTGTAAACTTTTGGAATACTTTTTCCTCTCTCGCAGCGTAATAAATAAACTGGTTTGAAAGGTTCCAATTTATCAATAAGAATTCTGTCATGCGAGAGAAGCTTTACCCTTCCTGGGCCCAAGGGGGGATTGAGCGACCTTCCTCGAAAACCATCATCATGTGCCAAGCTCCCGTGACCCACATAGCTGGCTCTCCTCCTCCCTCCGCCACCCCAAAGCGACTCCCTGCGACAGCCAAGACAGGCTCGGCCTTCCTTTATGCAGGAGCGACACCATTCCAGACGACCGTCGTGGTGTAAGCACCAGCGATCACCCGGCTGTCATCAAATTATTGAGGCTTTTGGCCGGGTGGTTCCTTGTGGGGGAGACCCGGCTGTCGAAGGTGGGGGCAGGGCAGGGCAGTAGGCTAGGCCAGGCCGGGCCTGGCCCTCCTCCTTCGCTATATACATCCGCCGTGGTCGTCTGCCAAAAGCTGTAAGAGCTATAAAAGTTGCCTCATCGAGTTCAAAGCCTCGAGGCCCCGATGACTGAGGGGGCTAAATCTAGGCCCCGAGAGAGAGCCTTTCCGAAGACTGGCGTAAGGAACACAAAAGGCCACGACCTTGATCTTGGAACTTGTCAAAAGCTCGCACTTGATCGTCGGGTGGGGGGGGGGGTCATGTCAGGCTTGAACGCATGCCTGTTCAGTGACGCTCATGGCTGACACACACACACACACACACACACACACACACACACACACACACACACACACACACGAACACACAAGCACACACTTGCAAGCATGTCCATATACAGAGACGTCAGTATATTCGTCTATCAGGGAGGGAACCTGTTTACTTAATTGTAATCGTTGAAGCGTCGCAGGGTTCGATGCCCAAAACACATCGACTAATCTGTTTCCAGCGTGGTAGGGTTCGATGCCCACAGCATTGACTTCATCTGTCCTTGGGTTTATACACGCTTTCACACGCCAGATAAACATGATCAGGGCTTCTTGTGAATATACAATTGGTATCCAGATTTCTATTTCCATAACTAAGTACAGTTAGGTTACTCATATGTGGGTGTTAGTCCGATAGACATGAGCGCCTTCAGTTGTTCATGATAATTCATATTATCGCTCATGGTACCCTCGGCTTATGTATGGTCCTTAGCGAAATATTCTTGCAAGGTATAGTTAAGGAGGAACATCTTCCTCATCTCTCTAAAGACAGTGATGGCGGATTAGCATTTAACCATATCTGGACCAGGAAAATGATCCTTGGAACCTTTTCCATTTCACGAGCGTTCTCTGATCTTAACTGATTGTCACCTGAATTGCCCCAACGCGTTGGCCCCACAGCGATTCTGTGTTGGTATTTTCCCTCCCTCCCTCCCCAATTTCCTCGTGCACCTGCGCCACATCTCGAACTTTTCTTATAGCCACTTACCGCCCCTTCCCAGCCCCCTTCCACCTCCCAGCCCCCTTCCTTCCCCCACTTCCCAAACTGGACGCCATGAATCTCACCATACCTGGAGACCTTTTGAATATTATGTTTTTTCTTTTTTCTTCATCTCTTCTACACTCAGTTGCCTGTCTTGTGTAAGGCTGTGAGAGATGGATTCCACCCGGATGTAACTGTCGCTGGCTGATTCAATTACGTGTCGGAAGACGCACGCAGGTAGAACGTAACTGTAAAATTGCAGAAATAAAAAGAGAAAACGAGGTTTGTTTGTTTGTTTTTTTTTGGAAGGTGCAAGGTTATCGCATCGTATCGCTAAGTTAAGAGCCACTAAATTGCAGGGTCGCTCATACACATGTGTCACCAGGCAACAAGGGCCGAAGTTCACGAATCGTCAGGTCACGAAACATCGGCAAGTTCACGAATTATAGAGCCATGACTTCACCAAGTTGTACCGTTACTGTTGACTTGAGAGAAGAAAGGGGAAAAGCCACTGACGCATTCCTCGTAGATCGTGTGGCATAAGGGAGAGAGAGAGAGAGAGAGAGAGAGAGAGAGAGAGAGAGAGAGAGAGAGAGAGAGAGAGAGAGAGAGAGGCCTCATTAAAGCAAGAGCAGTCTAGAGAATCAACCCATGGACGGCTGCTAGACTCATGTATAGGGTTTGAGAATTCCTTTCCCATCTCCAGTAAACTCCCAGAATTGGTTTTTGAATTCTAAATTAGTATATTCTCATTTCTTTTTTTCTTTTTTTTCTCTTCCAGTTGTGGTTCTGTATCGCTATTATTTGGTCACGCATGATTTAGTTTAACGAAGAATCTTGGGAAATTTCTCTCTCTCTCTCTCTCTCTCTCTCTCTCTCTCTCTCTCTCTCTCTCTCTCTCTCTTACTTTTATTACCCCAATTTGCCCAGGGGGGGGGGGGGGGGGGGATTCATGGGAGGGAAATCTCAGGTTACCAATAAGTCCGGGTTGCAGAGTATGTACGTTGAAGGTGGGTGGGGGGTTGTGTGGTGGTGGGTGGTTTGGGTGTTTAACGATCGTCCATAATGGGGTATAAAATGTCACTTAGGGATTGAAGGATTAAAATGATTAACGAAGCTGGGATCGTAGGGCACCGCGATCTTTTACTTGGTGGGGGGTGGGGACTAGCGCCGTTGAACCCACTTGATAAGAGAGGAGGAGGACAGACTTGCGCCGTTGAACCCACTGATAAGAGAGGAGGAGGACAGACTTGCGCCGTTGAACCCACTGATAAGAGAGGAGGAGGACAGACTTGCGCCGTTGAACCCACTGATAAGAGAGGAGGAGGACAGACTTGCGCCGTTGAACCCACTTGATAAGAGAGGAGGAGGACAGACTTGCGCCGTTGAACCCACTGATAAGAGAGGAGGAGGACAGACTTGCGCCGTTGAACCCACTGATAAGAGAGGAGGAGGAGAGACTTGCGCCGTTGAACCCACTGATAAGAGAGGAGGAGGACAGACTTGCGCCGTTGAACCCACTGATAAGAGAGGAGGAGGACAGACTTGCGCCGTTGAACCCACTGATAAGAGAGGAGGAGGAGAGACTTGCGTCGTTGAACCCACTGATAAGAGAGGAGGAGGACAGACTTGCGTCGTTGAACCCACTGATAAGAGAGGCTTAACGATGAATTTCTTCCTATAGTGTGAGCCGAAGAAGGAAAATCATAGGACCGAAGGGGGTGAACCTAGTGTGCTGTGTGTGCGTGTGTGTGTGTGTGTGTGTGTGTTGTGTGTGTGTGTGTGTGTGTGTGTGTGTGTGTGTTTGTGTGTGTGTGTGGGTGTGTATGTGTGTGTTTTCCTGTCTTGATGGGATTTATAAACTGCCCATCATGGCTGGGGGTATATTGAGGGGTGTTCTCCGCTGGCACAATAACAGAAGCCGTAGGAGAATCCCGGTAAAAAGTGGGTTAGGGGGAGTCCGAGTCTGGCGCTGTAAACGACCATCGCTCTCCTCAACCACGGGAAGAATACGACTGAAATACGTCGCAGAGGATTACCCGCCCCCGCGTACCCACACGACGTAAGACTTTGATAAATAGTAGCTCAATCTAAGGCGGTTTTGCAAGGTCGAATCCCGCTATCTCCGTCGTAGGCCTTTTTTCAAGGCCAGACCCCCATGAGTTCGTTCGGGAGTTGTAGCAAGACACTCAAGGGTCTTACCGTCGTGCTCAAGGGTCGTACCGTCGTGCTCAAAGGTCTTATGGCACAGCTCAAGGGTCGTACCGTCGTGCTCATGGGTCGTATCGTCGTGTTCAAGGGCCGTATCGTCATGCTCAAGGGTCGTGCCGCCTTGCGAAAAGGTTGTACCGTCGTGCTCAAGGGTCGTACCGTCGTGCTCAAGGGTCGTACCGTCATGCAAGGGTCGTACCGTCGTGCTCAAGGGTCGCACCGTCGCACTCATGGGTAGTACCGTCGTGCTCGTGTCGTATCGTCGTGCACAAGGGTCGCACCGTCGTGTTCAAGGGTCGTACCGTCGTACTCATGGGTCGTATCGTCGTGCTCAAGGGTCGTACCATCATGCAAGGGTCGCACCGTCGTGCTCAAGGGTCGCACCGTCGTGCTCAAGGGTCGTACCGTCGTGCTCAAGGGTCGTACCGTCATGCAAGGGTCGTACCGTCGTGCTCAAGGGTCGTACCGTCGTGCTCAAGGGTCGTACCGTCGTGCTCAAGGGTCGTACCGTCGTGCTCAAGGGTCGTACCGTCGTGTTCAAGGGTCGTACCGTCGTGCTCAAGGGTCGTACCGTCGTGCTCAAGGGTCGTACCGTCGTGCTCAAGGGTCGTACCGTCGTGCTCAAGGGTCGTACCGTCGTGCTCAAGGGTCGTACCGTCGTGCTCAAGGGTCGTACCGTCGTGCTCAAGGGTCGTACCGTCGTGCTCAAGGGTCGTACCGTCGTGCTCAAGGGTCGTACCGTCGTGCTCAAGGGTCGTACCGTCGTGCTCAAGGGTCGTACCGTCGTGTTCAAGGGTCGTACCGTCGTGCTCAAGGGTCGTACCGTCGTGCTCAAGGGTCGTACCGTCATGCAAGGGTCGTACCGTCGTGCTCAAGGGTCGTACCGTCGTGTTCAAGGGTCGTACCGTCGTGCTCAAGGGTCGTACCGTCGTGCTCAAGGGTCGTACCGTCGTGTTCAAGGGTCGTACCGTCGTGCTCAAGGGTCGTACCGTCGTGCTCAAGGGTCGTACCGTCGTGTTCAAGGGTCGTACCGTCGTGTTCAAGGGTCGTACCGTCGTGTTCAAGGGTCGTACCGTCGTGCTCAAGGGTCGTACCGTCGTGCTCAAGGGTCGTACCGTCGTGTTCAAGGGTCGTACCGTCGTGTTCAAGGGTCGTACCGTCGTGTTCAAGGGTCGTACCGTCGTGCTCAAGGGTCGTACCGTCGTGTTCAAGGGTCGTACCGTCGTGCTCAAGGGTCGTACCGTCGTGTTCAAGGGTCGTACCGTCGTGTTCAAGGGTCGTACCGTCATGCAAGGGTCGTACCGTCGTGCTCAAGGGTCGTACCGTCGTGTTCAAGGGTCGTACCGTCGTGCTCAAGGGTCGTACCGTCGTGCTCAAGGGTCGTACCGTCGTGCTCAAGGGTCGTACCGTCGTGCTCAAGGGTCGTACCGTCGTGCTCAAGGGTCGTACCGTCGTGCTCAAGGGTCGTACCGTCGTGTTCAAGGGTCGTACCGTCGTGCTCAAGGGTCGTACCGTCGTGTTCAAGGGTCGTACCGTCGTGCTCAAGGGTCGTACCGTCGTGCTCAAGGGTCGTACCGTCGTGCTCAAGGGTCGTACCGTCGTGCTCAAGGGTCGTACCGTCGTGCTCAAGGGTCGTACCGTCGTGCTCAAGGGTCGTACCGTCGTGCTCAAGGGTCGTACCGTCGTGCTCAAGGGTCGTACCGTCGTGCTCAAGGGTCGTACCGTCGTGCTCAAGGGTCGTACCGTCGTGCTCAAGGGTCGTACCGTCGTGCTCAAGGGTCGTACCGTCATGCAAGGGTCGTACCGTCGTGCTCAAGGGTCGTACCGTCGTGCTCAAGGGTCGTACCGTCGTGCTCAAGGGTCGTACCGTCGTGCTCAAGGGTCGTACCGTCATGCAAGGGTCGTACCCTCGTGCTCAAAGGGTCGTACCGTCGTGCTCAAGGGTCGTACCGTCGTGCTCAAGGGTCGTACCGTCGTGTTCAAGGGTCGTACCGTCGTGCTCAAGGGTCGTACCGTCGTGCTCAAGGGTCGTACCGTCGTGTTCAAGGGTCGTACCGTCGTGCTCAAGGGTCGTACCGTCGTGTTCAAGGGTCGTACCGTCGTGCTCAAGGGTCGTAACGTCGTGCTCAAGGGTCGTAACGTCGTGCTCAAGGGTCGTACCGTCGTGTTCAAGGGTCGTACCGTCGTGCTCAAGGGTCGTTACCGTCGTACTCAAGGGCCGTTACCGTTGTGTGGTTAGCTTAACCATCACCTGTAACCTGAAGGTGGAAGATATCGCCCCCTTGAACAAAGTCCACTAGATTTTTACTTTTAAGAGACAAACGTTGCAGTTTGACCTTCCTGTGTGTTGTTAGCTCAGCAAAAGGCGTCCCCAGAACCACACAAGAGAGCAAGTATTATCCTTACGATGTGACGCAAACTTGTGAGGCGTAGCTAACATGTTTGACATTGTCTCTTGCGAAGAGACAGGGAATTAAGCCTCCTAAACGTGGCACTGGTGCCCTGCACCTCATCAGGGTTCCATAGCCTTTAGTTTCGTCCGTTGGATGTGGCTGACCTACCTATACCTTGTAGGAGCTTGTGGAACCCCCCTCCTTTTTACTGAGGGAAGCTACTGCAGCTGGACGGCTGTGGTACTTCCAGTAGCAGGGAAGGATGAACTTGAGAATGAGAAGTTCCCTCGACGAGACAGTATTCCATTTCAGTCGACGATACAGCCTCCTCCAGAAGCGACTTTCCACTCTCTGTGTACCTCACGCAGGCGCAGTCTGGTAACATACGTCGTCAAAGTCCTTTCTGCCCGATGGAAGCCCACCTCTACCCTGCTCCCTCATGGAGCGCTACCTTGAAGCTGAAGAAGCCCCCATATCTCCACGATAGATGGAGAAACTTAAACCTATCAAGGAGGACTAAGCTTATTCAGATGGACCTCTTTAGGTGACTCCTGAATGTATTCTCGAGACTTGAATCTATTCAGAACCGCATCTCGGGGGATTGAAACCTATTCTTAATCAGAACCTATTCCGGAGAACTGTGAACCTGTTCCAAATTAACATGAATCCCTGTAAAGCCTCTGATGAAACTGAGATTCTCTCTCTCTCTCTCTCTCTCTCTCTCTCTCTCTCTCTCTCTCTCTCTCTCTCTCTCTCTCTCTCTTGATCTTAATTAGGCCCCGACACGAGTCTCTGACAGTATCAGTGTCTCATGCAGGTATTGCATCCACTCCCTGCTCTTGGTGCTCGTGTTCCCTTGGTGATATGGCGGAGAGTATTGACCCCGTCTCGGTCTGTTCTCTTACATGTCTGGGTAAGGCTCGGTCACAGTCCCCTATGGTCAGTCATGGTGACCGCCCTTTAGCAGTATTGTTGACCTTAGTGGCCTGCGAGCGGGTCCGTTGGTGCCTTCTTCCCCTACTAAACTGGGAACCATCTAGATCTGATTCATGTTTACAAGATCTACTGGCAGGTATCCTGGTGATCTAGCCAGACCTTGTTCGAGGTGTGGATCCACCGACTTCATTCAGGGACGTCCCTGTGTGGGTAATGGTGACCCCCTCTGTCGCTGTGCTTGCGATCATCTTGATTTCTTTTCCGCTGGCTGTCATTGTCACTCCCTGGAACAGGAATGGTGAGCGGCGTCCTCTTGGCTCAGAGCCAGAGTCCAGTACGTCGAGGTTTTGGTGAAGATCTTGTGCAATGCTGGTGAAGTTATCGGGTGACTTTTGTTGATCGAATTTTTCTTGGGAGTTCATGGGAAAGCCAGGTAAGGGAGGAGAGTACATGGGAAGGACAGATAACACAAGACCTGATGGTCTATGACCAGGTTATCTGCCGGAGGACAGTACATGGGAAGGACAGATAACACAAGACCTGATGGTCTATGACCAGGTTATCTGCCGGAGGACAGTACATGGGAAGGACAGATAACACAAGACCTGATGGTCTATGACCAGGTTATCTGCTGGAGGACAGTACATGGGAAGGACAGATAACACAAGACCTGATGGTCTATGACCAGGTTATCTGCTGGAGGACAGTACATGGGAAGGACAGATAACACAAGACCTGATGGTCTATGACCAGGTTATCTGCTGGAGGACAGTACATGGGAAGGACAGATAACACAAGACCTGATGGTCTATGACCAGGTTATCTGCTGGAGGACAGTATACATGGGAAGGACAGATAACACAAGACCTGATGGTCTATGACCAGGTTATCTGCTGGAAGACAGTACATGGGAAGGACAGGTAACACAAGACCTGATGGTCTTTGATGAGGTTATCTGCTAAAGGGATGCAATAGTATCCAAAATTCCTAAACTTTGTAACTGGAAATGGGATAAGAAAGTAGATTCCTTATACTGGGTGTACTGGTGTGAGTAGAGTTTACTTGTAAACCCTCATACTAATGAGGAGCTTTTAAATGTAGGTGAGCAGATACATGCTAGTATGCGTGGCACGAGGGAGTTATTGGTATAGAGAAATTCGAGTTGAGGTCCATGTGTGTGTTTGTGTGTGTGTGTGTGTGTGTAGGTTACTATTAGTACTTCTGTGGGTCATTACATTCTCAAAGGAGATACAAATCCTGGACTTTGAGATTGCCAGTCATCTTTGGAGGAAGTGATGGCCTTTCGTACAACCTACGTTAGTGGTCGTAACACCCTTGCGACGCTCGTGGAATTCTAGTTACCCTTACTTTATGTTAATCACCCTCGTTAATTCTTTGCCGTATACTTTCTTTGTGGTTAATGACGCTCGTTAAGTCCTGACGTGCTTGTTGTAGTTTATCAGACTTCCGTAGTCAAGGATTGCGATGAGTTGCGTTGAGTGTCGTTAAACAGATGTTAACATCAATGACGTTTTAATTTTTACAGTATTCTCTCACACTGCGACATCTACCTCGCCGGTTTTTATACACTGTTACGTCGCGTCCTCTTATACAATGCGGTAATCGTAGGACCGAGACTCTCAGGTCTTACGATTGCTCGTGAAAGGCGACGCAATCTGTCACCGTGGGCAGATCACATCATACGTAATGCGAGATGAAAGCGAATTGAAGATCTTTTACGGGAAAATGAAATCCACGACCCAGAAAAGGGAGTTCCATCGAGGTGCAGAATGTGCAATACGACGAGTGAAATGTTCTTAACGGTTCGCTGCGTGTACCGTCGTAAATCTTCGACGGTACCACAAGCGTACCGTCATCAAGTATTGACGGTGCAGAATGTGCAATAGGACGAGTGAAATGTTCTTAACGGTACGCGTCGTGTACCGTCGTAAATCTTCGACGGTACCACAAGTGGACTGTCATCAAGTATTGACGGTCCTGTCCAATTTCCCTGACGATGTTCCACATGAATTGCTCCTCAACTTGTCTCACCTTTCACTTCGGGACCATTTTAATGGGGGTTTGGAGCTAGACCATTTTAATGGGGGTTTGGAGCGGCCAAAGGGGTTTCAAATTAAAGCTTTACTTTGGGACTTTTCTTCTGGCTGGCGCCAGACCACTTTAATGGGGTTTGGAGTGGCCAATTTGGCTTCAAAGTAAAGCTTCGCTTTGGAACCTTTCTTCTGGATGGGGTTTGGCGCGGCCAAAGGGCCTTCAAAGTAAAGCTACAATTTAGGACTTTGGTTATAGATGCCATCATACCCCTCTAATGGGCTTTAGTGCGGAATAATGGGTTTCAAAGTAAAGTTTATATTTGACTCTGGATGCCGCCACGCCCCTCTAATGGCCTTTGGCGAGGCCAAAGGGGCTTCAAAGTAAAGTTTCAAAAATGGACTTTGATTGTGGATGCTGACACGCCCCTGTAATGGCCTATGGCGCCACCAATGGGGCTTCAAAGTAAAGCTTCAATTTGGCACTTTGTCTCTGGATGCTGCCACGCCATGGAACCGCTAAAGGGGCTTCAAAGTAAACCCTCAAGTAGGCATTTGGATTCTAGATGCCACCACAACAAACTAATGGCCCTTGGCGCCGCCATACGGGCCTCAAAGGAAACTAATTTCGCACTTTCATTTTGGATGCCGCCACACCCCTCGAATGGCCTAAGGCGCGGCCAAAGGAGCTTCAAAGTAAACCTTCAATCCGGCAATTTGATTCCGGAAGCCGCCACATCATTCTAAAGGCCTTTGTTGCAGCCGAAAAGGCTTCAGAGTAAGCTATCACTTTTGTAGTTTGATTCCGAATGCCACCACGCAGCTGTAATGACCTTTGGTGTCGCCCAAGGAGCTTCAAAATAAACTTTCAATTTGGAACTTTGATTCTAGATGTCGCCACCCCCTACTAATGACCTTTGGCGCCGCAAAATGAGATTTGAAGTAAACTTTCAATATGGAACTTTCCAACTGGATGATGCCACGCCACTCTAATGGTCTTTCGTGCCGCCAAAGGGGCTTTTAAGTTAAACCTTCAATTTTCCTCTTTGGTCCTGGATGCCCCCACGCTCCTCTATTGGCCTTTGGCCCCGCCAAAGGGGCTTTGAATTAAACAATGATTTTTCGTGTTTGGTTCCGGATTCCTCCCACGCCACTGTAATGGCTTTTGGCGCCGCCAAAGGGGCTTTGAATCAAACCTTCCCTGCGTGTCGTAGAAGGCGACTAAAAGGGGAGGGAGCGAGGGAGCTGGAAATCCTCCCATCTCGTTTTTAATTTTCCAAAAGAAGGAACAGAGAAGGGGGCTAAGTGAGAATATTCCCTCAAGGGCTCAGTCCTCCGTTCTTAACGCTACTTTGCTAAGGCGGGAAATGGCTAATAGTGTAAACAAGATATATGTGTGTGTGTGTGTGTGTGTGTGTGTGTGTGTGCGTGTGCGTGTGTGCTTATGCGTTTTATTAAAAATTCGCACAAGTATCCACTCTGGTTTGTATATCCAGTTCACTCTCCACTGGGAATATAAAACTACTGAAAACCAATACCTTGAGAGGTCGTAGAGTGCAGGACAGGATCTGTCGTTTTGGGGGCAGCAACGAACGACAGATTTTTAAAAGAATTAGAATTCTTCACCAGAAGAATAATATGAGTGTGACCTCGACGTGTCGAATAAGCATTCAACGTCACTGAGACAAGTTAATATCATGTTAATATCATGTTAAGTCAGTTGGAGATCAACCCACCTGAGGGGTTTCGTATGCTTATGACATTAATCGATCAGTTTTTTCGATACTTTCACATCACCGTTAAACATTATCGAAAAGTGTCAGTGGGTTGCCGGTGTGTGTGTGTACTTTTCGTACCGACACTTTACATACGACACACCCCCATGAATTCCTGACACGCGAAATGGAAAAATGTCAAATGTACGGATGTTTGTGAAGATGAAATGCCAGGAGGTACAGGAGCGGGTTGAAATAGAAGTATGTTTTCCGTGGGGAAGAGAATGTCATTCCTTTCACAACTTACGTCCAGTCATATCCCAGTGCTACATCTTTCCTCCAGTCAGATCCCAGCCCTATGTCTTCCCTCCAGTCTGGTCCCAGCCCTACATCTCTCTTCCAGTCTGGTCCCAGCCCTACATCCTCCCTCCAGTCTTCCATTCAGATATAGATAGCACAGACATCAGTGCAAGATGGTATAAGAAATATATATATATATATATATATATATATATATATATATATATATATATATATATATATATATATATATATATATCACCAACACCTCTCTGTACAAGATTGTGACAATATGCTGATGAGAAATAGCGAGTATTACAATTCAAGCGAGCGGCAACCTGCCTCATGACTATATAGGCCACTTCTGTTGTAAAAATACTCTTGTATATCCAGTTTTCATTTCAGTTTTTTTTTTCCCCCCTGGCATGACGGTGGCAGTAATAGCATAAACCTCGTCGCCTTTTATGGTCGGAATGGTTCCAGGGTTCGAGGCAACATTTTTTTTTTTACAATATCAGAGAGTAGTTACTGCATGTATTCACAGACAAGGATACATGATTTAGTGCTTTTTATGTAAAAGGGAAGAAGAAAACAAACTATGTTTCGAATGTTATTTGCTTGATGTTCAGCTGTTCTTAAGTTAATGTGTCTATGAATGTTTGTGCTCGTGTTATATCGTGGTATATCAACTGACTTATATTTCTCTCTTGTGTCTCCCCTGATGATGTGATTATTACACGAAAGTGCACTTGGGAACTTATCGTGTTTCATTTTCCCCGTGGACTCATAGGAATATATATATATATATATATATATATATATATATATATATATATATATATATATATATATATATATATGTATATATGTATATCCTGGTGGTTAAGGCCTATCCCGTCGCACCTTCTAGATGTACCGTCTTGTTCAAGGGTCGTCCCGGGGTGCTCAGAGCACATGCATCGTACCATCGTCGCGTACCGTGACCACTTACCCCCCATTGTGTGACCCACAACACGCGGATGTCTCGCCATGTTGCCACTTGCCACTTGTTCTCTCACAACTATAACTCTATTTTCACCTCGTTGCATCAAGCCACCATCTCACACCACTCAGGGACACTCAACTGGGTCCCCCCCCAGTCTCGATTCAAAAGTTCACACCATCCTCCCACAGCACCCAAAACTGTGCCTCCCCCACACACACACCCCACACCCTTCCCCTACTACCGCACCCCCCAGCTGTTCAAAAGTCCATTAACGCACCACACACAAAAAAAAACCATCACACCTTTCGACAAGCCTTAACTTTAGGTAAACGAAAAAAAAAGAAAAAAAAACAAGGCAGTGCTTATCATTTTTTTTTTTCCTCCTGCAGCTTCTACTCCAGTTTTAAGGGTATTGGAAGATGTTGTGAGACTAGACTTATAATCAAAGATTAATCATGGGATTATCTCTCAGTACAATACAGGGATTAAGTAAATCTGATTAGTATAATTATTATCGATAATTTTGCAAAGATTAGTAGCAGAATCGACTTTGGTCCCTTATAACTTTGTCATGCTCTCAGATTTCGATTATCAGGTAAGAAAACGGCGTCCTAAAGTCTTTGGGAAAATAAGAATGGGATGTGTTCCTCCGTGTCTCGAGGAGTGGACGAGTTAGTTAGCCATAAAACGAGCGGGTGCAATTATGCTAATGACAGTCGAATTAATCAAGTTTGCCACGAATGACAGACGTCCTCCTTAGTGAGAATCTTAAGAGAAAGGGCCAAATTGTACGTTTCCAATCCTAGATACACGTAGTGAAATTCACCAAAGGTCCCATGGCTCTTGAGTTCTTCGGAGACTCTTCCGGCCTGTTTTATACGTTAAGAAAGACTGAAAGACTATAAGGGACTCGTTATGAAGGCTTTAAGGCTGCTTCCATCTTCACACTTAGTGCTACAGGGATCGTGTCCTCATTCCCAGCATACCTGGAGGAGGAAAACGCCTTGCTGGTAAAGATAACACTGGTGGAACGATTCACACCATAAGCTGACGACTTCTAGTCCCTTGTTTGATGGTCTGTTCGTAGAATTGTCTGTCCTACATTCTTCTTCTGTGCCTTGACTTCTTTCAATATCGAAGTCACCATTTGCGAACCAGAGTCCTGTTGGAAAAATATGATTCGGTTGACGAACTAAAGGGTTGAAAGAGTAATATATATTTTTTTTATTTTTTTTTCTCTGTCGCTGTCTCCCGCGTTTGCGAGGTAGCGCAAGGAAACAGACGAAAGAAATGGCCCAACCCACCCCCATACACATGTATATACATACGTCCACACACGCAAATATACCTACCTACACAGCTTTCCATGGTTTACCCCAGACGCCTCACATGCCTTGATTCAATCCACTGACAGCACGTCAACCCCGGTATACCACATCGCTCCAATTCACTCTATTCCTTGCCCTCCTTTCAACCTCCTGCATGTTCAGGCCCCGATCACACAAAATCTTTTTCACGCCATCTTTCCACCTCCAATATATATATATATATATATATATATATATATATATATATATATATATATATATATATATATATATATATATGTGTGTGTGTGTGTGTGTGTGTGTGTGTGTGTGTGTGTGTGTGAAACAAACCCGACAACAGACACGCTATTTACTATCGGTTTCCGGGCACGAATTTGCCGGACACAATTCCCAAAAAAACTTCCACTTCAGAGCCAGAGCTCAGAGTCCATTGGTGTGGGATTCTGGGCGTGATCTATTGCGAAACTTGGGGCCCCAGGCTGTTGTGGACGGCTCCAGTCTCAGAGAGTTTTATGATGCGAGAGAGAGAGAGAGAGAGAAAAAAAAAATGAATATCTCTGGGGTAGAAACAGTCTTCGAACCACTTGGAACTGTTTCGGAGTTGATGGTTCGTGTTTCGTTTTGATTTTTCCCTGTCTTGTGTGATCGTACTGCGTTATTTTTTTTTTGTACGTGTGTGTGTGTGTGTGTGTGTGTGTGTGTCCCAACTATTATTGGCCTATTGTATCTCTATTGATTCATTTAACAGCACAAACCACACTTGCTAGTCTGTATCATGTCAAAATTCCCTAACAATTCCCTCTGGATCGTAATTAGAATTATAAGAATGGAAACTAACGTACACTTCACAACCCTGACGTATGAAAGCACGATCTGCTCCTGTTAACACAGCAATAGAACGGAGGAATTTTCCTTCCTTGGTACTGTCGTGTCGTTTTAAACCTAAGTGTGTGAGAGGGGGGTTTTTGGCTCGCATCCTTCCATCGTTTCAGTTGCTTACTTCCTAAGGAAAATGTCACGGTTACTGCACCGTTAAATTGGAACAATTTCCCCGCGAGTTTTCCGACTAACTGTTTCAAAGAAAAACTTATACAATGTCAGAGGCAAAGAAGAACTTCCGCAGGTCGGTGGTTGTGTGTAGATTGTTTGAGTGAGTTCACAAGAGCAAACTTATTCTTGGGGCTGTCTGAATCTGCGTGTGTGTGTGTGTGTGTGTGTGTGTGTGTGTGTGTGTGTGTGTGTGTGTGTGTGTGTGTGTATTAAGGTAATCATACCTTCAGAGGATGCAAAATTTGAACTTGTGTTCTCTAGCTGTGAATAGAAACCGAATCTATGGTTCACTTGGTACACTTGGGTATATATATATATATATAACTTCGTAGGGTTTTCAGTCGCGCTCAGAAGCCAAGAATTGTTCAAAGGTTAATAATACAGATTCACAGAGCGTTTTTCAAATCCATTTCAGAGGCCCAGTATACATACATTCGCATTTCATTTCAGTATTAATTCAAATGTCAAATGCAGTGGGGAAAATCTGTACTTCAACCCCCCACCCTCTCTCTCTCTCTCTCTCTCTCTCTCTCTCTCTCTCTCTCTCTCTCTCTCTCTCCCCGGAGCTGGGCAGAGCTACGTCACATGAATATACACGTTGGAAATGAATTCACAGCTTTTGAACTACGTGTAGAATCCGGCAAGCTTTGGGGTGTCTAATAGTCTAATCCAGACATAAAAGGGATCCACGAAAGTTATATAATTCGAATTTGTTTTTGACGAGGGTATGGCCGGACGACTTGAATGATTGAGACTTGAAGTCCAATACCCCATTTTTTTTGGAGGGGGTAGGGAGGGGTAGAATTGAGGTACTTAATTTGGAACACTCTTAAAGGAAATTGATATAATTTTCGTCAATTTACAAGGATGATCTATATTCGAAACTCCTTATCTTTTTTTTTATATTTTAAGTTCTGAATCTACTTATAAAATCCAAAGGTCACTCTAGGAACTAGAAATTCATTAGCCATTCGTTGGTTATGTAAATTCACGTTTTTAAGAGTATGGTAATGAATTGTCTCTCTGAAAGCGACGTTTATTATGGCGCTCTACGAATCCGCCCACGTAGAATTCTCAAAATTGATTTAACAAAAATAAAAGGAAGATCTCAATTAACCTAACAAAAGAAATGAGACTTCTAATGAAAAGAAGATGTGGAATGTAACACGAAATTAAGAAAAAAAAAATCTAAGAATAAATTTCGTTGAAGTGGAGTAGTTTTGTAACCGGTAGATGAATGGAATAAACTGACTGAACAGCATGTAAAAGTTAATGAATATGTACGACCATAAAGAGGACACAAAAGATGGGGCCCCACGAATGTAGAAATCCCTCCCCGTACAGTACAAGAGATGGGGCCCCACGAGTGTAGAACTCCCTCCCCGTACAGTACAAGCGATGGGGCCCCACGAGTGTAGAACTCCCTCCCCGTACAGTACAAGAGATGGGGCCCCCACGAGTGTAGAACTCCCTCCCCGTACAGTACAAGAGATGGGGCCCCACGAATGTAGAACTCCCGTTACAGCACAAGAGATGGGGCCCCACGAATGTAGAACTCCCTCCCCGTAAAGTACAAGAGATGGGGCCCCACGAGTGTAGAACTCCCTCCCTTAAAGTACAAATAGGTAATTACAATACATACACACATGCAGCGAAAGCTAATTCTGTGGCTGCGTAAGACTGGAGATGTTTGAACCACTGGAGAAAACTGCTTCGTTCACTTCGGTGTAAGTGAGAAAAATGAACCACCGAGAGAAACGTTAAATCTCCCGATAGTACAAGAAACAGTCGGAACATGGAAGACCTCGTCCAACGTAAAAGTCTCTTGTTAGATGAAGTTGGCCAACGTATAAGGCCCGCATGAAGACGGAGGATCGGCTAAGACTTAAAGCTCCGTGAGGCTTCGCATGCTTCGAGGTCTCTAATTGGCTAAGTTTCAAAAGAGCTTCTGGGGTGAAGTTAGTCTCTTCTCGAAAAACACGACCGGAGGGAGTCTGGAAACAGCAGAGTCGTGGGGTTGGTGGTGGGATAATATAAGGGCTAAGGGCAGTGAAGGACAAGGGCAAGAAGTGTGCTAAGGGCTGAAGGGTTATAAGAACACAAGTGGTAAAAGAGGTGGAAGACGAGAGAAGAGGAAAAGGAAGGGAGTTCGTGTGTGTGTGTGTGTTCATCCCGCTGACGAAAATAAGTTTCTATGTGTCTAAAGGAAGGATCGTACCCACGGAGTACGTACGTAAGGAAGGTTCAGGCCAATTTCTGTTTATGGAAAACAGTTCAGTGACGACCTTGGGCCCCAGTGGAGTAACCCTGGTCGTCACAAACATACCTGAAGGAGATCTCTATTACCCCAGATGTGGCTCTCGAACTGATGGCTGCTTTGGGCTACGACGTAACGCTGGAAACAGATTTCGAGTCAGAGCTTGGCTAACGACTCCTGAGACGCTGGCTTTCAAGGACATACTTCAACTAGATTTTGAGCTGTAAGGTTTGAGCATAACCAGCATGGTTCTCCCGTCTTTTTATTGAGACAAATTCTCATCATTTGGTGCCAAATAAAGCCGGATTCTTAACGTTCATAACTTTGAAGAATCCTTGGCACAGTGTAGGTATCTGTAAGGTTGCTAGGAAACTGGAAAGAGTTCAAGGAAGTTCCTGGAAGAAATACCAGATGGGGTGGGATGGGGGGATGACATACACAAAGGATGTAAACAAAGAGAAAATGATTACGGCCCCAGTGAGCTTGATCACCACCAAATATTCACACTGGGCATCAGAGGCTCGAGAAGATAGACAAAGATAACAAAAGAACAGGGAGAAGAAAGATACGAACACTCGGAACAGATAGCATGTGGGAGCAACATTGCGTCAGGGATTGTAAGAGCAGCTCGACTGTTACCGAAGACCAAATATAAACCCTTGGAGCGGTCTGGGAAGCCGCTACAGAGTCCCCCTTTGTGGATATCACCACCGCCCACTGACAGGACACTTGGTCACCGTCGTCCGACGCGCTATATATTGTAGCAGTTTACTACCCCAGCAGCCCAGCCCGTCAAGCCATGGGTTTCTCTCTCTCTCTCTCTCTCTCTCTCTCTCTCTCTCTCTCTCTCTCTCTCTCTAGGACTGCCCACCGCCTCTCCCGCCTCCTCTGTCTAAGTCCCAGACACCAGAAGCCTCCCAACCAGTGGAATGGTTGAGCCCGACTGGAAACTTCAAACGTGTTGTAAGGGATTGCCAGTGTGACGCATTTGCTAAGTCAACCACCTCTTTCCATGAGACACTACGATTGACTTAAGTCTTACTCATCTCCTTACCTCTGTCCTTCATCACGTGGAAATATGTGCTTTAAAAAAAAGAAAAAGCACAACAGAGTTTCTAACGTAGGCCCTGATAAATGACAAGAATGAGTGACACATCTGAGAAGATGGGTGGGAAGGGATGTATGATTTTGAAGTGCTACAATTTCTTGGAGTACTGACACCCCCCGTCCCCCTCCCTCTCCCTCCCACGTCAGGTCAAAGGTCACCCTTATCATATCCAAGGGTCGTACCATCGTGGTCAAGAGGTTAAGACGTAATCAATATATATATATATATATATATATATATACATTGTTTTTATCATACTATTCGCCATTTCCCGCACTAGCGAGATAGCGTTAAGAACAGAGGACTGAGCCTTTGAGAGAAACACTCACTTGGCCCCCTTCTCTGTTCCTTCTTTTGGAAAATTAAAAACGAGAGGGAAGGATTTCCAGCCACCCCTCTCCCTCCCCTTTTAGTCGCCTTCTACGACACGCAGGGAATACGTGGGAAGTACTCTTTCTCTCCTATCCCCAGGGATATATATATATCGCGTCTCTGTGGTGCACATGAACTATGCCTACGTCCCTGTACCGTCACAGTAGCTCCCCTCCTGGGGTAAACATACACCCATGTGCCCCTTAGTGTCATCTGCCTTGTCATGATTCCCGCACTCCCTCCTTGAGAGTAATCTCTCGCTGACGCCTTGATTGCAAGTCGCCTTGCATTCGCCCCAGCAAGCAGTGCAAATTGAAACGTCAGGGAGAGACTAAAGTGGCTTGCAGACGGAGGCGTTAACGCGGAAATACAATGCCAGGCTTCGCTCTCCCCGCAGATGAATAGCAAAGGATCTGTTCTATTACTGTTATTTCTCTTCCTCCTCCTCCTCCTCCTCCTCCTCCGTCTGCGTCAAGTGGTCTTTGACTTGGTGTGTGTGTGTGTGTGTGTGTGTTTCACTGAAGTCACAGTTGCTGATAACCACGAGGAGAAAGGAAACACGATTAAGTCCCGAGTGCACTTTTGTGTAATGATCACATCGCCAGGTGAGATACAAGAATGAGATAGAAGACTTAGAACAGTCAGTATATATATATATATATATATATATATATATATATATATATATATATATATATATATATATATATATATATATATATATCCCTTGGGATAGGGGAGAAAGAATACTTGCCACGCATTCCTCACGTGTCGTAGAAGGTGACTAAAGGGGACGGGAGCGGGGGGCCAGAAACCCTCCCCTCCTTGTATTCTAACTTTCTAAAAGGGGAAACAGAAGAAGGAGTCACGCAGGGAGTGCTCATCCTCCTCGAAGGCTCAGATTGGGGTGTCTAAATGTGTGTGGATGTAACCAAGATGAGAAAAAAGGAGAGATAGGTAGTATGTTTGAGGAAAGGAACTTGGATGTTTGGGCTCTGAGTGAAACGAAGCTCAAGGGTAAAAGGGAAGAGTGGTTTGGGAATGTCTTGGGAGTAAAGTCAGGGGTTAGTGAGAGGACAAGAGCAAGGGAAAGAGTAGCACTACTCCTGAAACAGGAGTTGTGGGAGTATGTGATAGAGTGTAAGAAGGTAAATTCTAGATTGATATGGGTAAAACTGACCAACAGACGTTGTTCTCCACGTATTATTTCCCTCATATGTATGTCAGAAATGTTAGGCTTTAGAACCATAATTATGAATATTGATTTTGCGTTAGACATGTCTGATTAATCACCTTCCATGTAATGATAACCGACCTCTTTCCTTGAAGAGGATCATTGCGGGAAATCAAGGTAAACATGTTCAATGCTAGTAATCGCTATTTTCGTGTATAATGTACGAAAACTTTTCATCCTCTGCTCCGAAATTAAATAGCCACACTGAAAACCCATAATTTGCTAAACTGGTTCCCTGTGAAATATAGAGGGAAGCTGTGTCCAGCGGAAGATAAGACTGAGCATTATGTCTCAGATCATTAGGACTACGGGTGACTCAGGTTATCAGCACAAGAAGTAGGTTAATCCCAAAGGGATCACTTTAGCGCGTTTCTACCAATCAACAAATACATTAGTTGAGGCTATAGTTATACCGTTTTTTCTATTGTGCATAAAGCCCATTTTCTTCTTTTATAATCTACCGTTTTCTCTATTGTGCATAAAGCCCATTTTCTTCTTTTATAATCTTCAGGTAGGTCTCTAACGTTTGGTAAATTTCTTGTTCCACAACACTTTTATTCATTTTTTCCTTAAATATGACCCGATTTTCTCCGTCCCTGTGTGTGACAGCACTATGTAAAGGTAATGACGTGCTGAAAAGATGTATTTCAGCCTGGGAATTTAGTATAGGTCATCTCCATACGATTCAAGCATGAGATACACAAAAAAAAGAACCTCGGTTTATCGCGACAGTTTCGTCACTGGTTCAGAAGTGTCGAGATAAACACATGCACGGAGACTCTGTGTCACTTCGCAATCCAGCAATGAGTGTTCCAGTGGGTGCGTTGACGGCTCCTGACGTAGACGCAGCCTCTGATGACGTCGTCAATTCTCTCCCAGCTACATTGGTACCCCAGTTGTAAACAGGGTAGATGCGTCCTTCTCATGCCTTTGTCGTTATACTGTGGCTCGAATAACGTGGCCACCATGTACCACTTGGCTGACAGGGATCCGGCATTGTAGGCGTTTTGGAGATTCCTCTTGGTCCGGAGCCTTGCAGGCTCACTGGAACATGCACCTGGATATTGCTCTAGCTCTGTTGCTGCTGCTTCAGCTACCTCGTCTGCTGGTCTCTGTGAACATTCATATGGTTTAACTCTTGTGCTAATGGTGATGTGGGGCTTTCAAAGGAGTCCGAGAGAAGGACTTTCTGACAGTGGGAAGACATGTGGCTTTCTCCCGTGTGCGAACGAGATCGTGAGCGCTTTCGTGTATTGACTCATCTTGCGCTTTTGTGTATTGATACATCTTCATAGGGTAGTTACAGAATGAGAGAATCAAAGATGAGTCAAGCTATACATATACACTAAAGAAAACGATTCTGTTGGGTTGGGCGTGGCCCATGGGGCTTCAAAGTAAAACTTCACTTTAGGTCCACTGGCCTCCATGTCTGGAGACGAAGTCCACTGTCCTCCACGTCTGGAGACGGAGTCCACCGGCCTACACGTCTAGAGACGGAGTCCACCGGCCTCCACGTCTGGAGACGGAGTCCACCGGCCTCCACGTCTGGAGACGGAGTCCACCGGCCTCCACGTCTGGAGACGGAGTCCACCGGCCTCCACGTCTGGAGACGGAGTCCACCGGCCTCCACGTCTGGAGACGGAGTCCACCGGCCTCCACGTCTGGAGACGGAGTCCACCGGCCTCCACGTCTGGAGACGGAGTCCACCGGCCTCCACGTCTGGGGACGGAGTCCACCGGCCTCCACGTCTGGAGACGGAGTCCACCGGCCTCCACGTCTGGAGACGGAGTCCACCGGCCTCCACGTCTGGAGACGGAGTCCACCGGCCTCCACGTCTAGATACGGAGTCCACCGGCCTCCACGTCTGGAGACGGTGTCCACCGGCCTCCACGCCTGGAGACGGAGTCCACCGGCCTCCACGTCTGGAGACGGCGTCCACTGGCCTCCACGTGGAGGCCAGTGGACTCTCTACTTTCAGCCTTTCTATCTCCAGTTACCCTTCACTGCTTTCTTCGGATTATTTACATATATCTAAATTTGATGTATGTTTACTAGGGTTAGTTATATGTGAAGTGCTGCTTCCGGTAGCCTTGTACGTTCGTTTTTTAACTGTAGTCTTTATAGCGGTGTTTTTCACTCAGTGTAGTGTTTACAGAGAAAGTGTTTTTTTTAATAATGAATGCAATATTTTGCTATTTGTCCGTATGCTCAGGGCTGGGATCAGGATAAACATGCTGAGAAACGCCAGTCAGGCAAGCCACCACTGCTCAGTCGCGGTGGTAGCCATAACTACATGCGCAGTGACATTGCGCAGGGCAATCTGCCGGCGTAGCTGCTCCGACCACAGTCCAGCACCAGCCACTGACCTGTACGGAGCTGTCGCCGTCCTTGCAGACCTAGGTAGTAGGTATTCCTCCCTGTGTTGTTACTACCCTTGCTTAGTTTTGAAAAGTTTTTTATTTTTTGAAAGTTATTGTTCATCATCAGTGTCTTTTATAAGGTTGTTCTATGCAAAATTGATCTTTCATTGACGAGTGTTCGTAGGAGAACTCCGCTTGGCTTTCGTGCGACCGGCTCCACCATGAAACTTTTCTGCATAGAACAATTACCCGATTTTTTTTTTTTCCGGGATGGGCTCGTTGTTTTTTTTTTTTTTTCACTACCTGGGATAGTTTGGCATTCCAGCTTTTGAGGTTAGGCCCCTTTAGGATGGACCCAGGTAAGCCATCCACTACCCCCGTAGGTCGGTAGTGGTGACGGACACCTCCATAAAGAAATGCTGAGTTTGTTTTTGTCCCATACGACCGCAGCAACGACTCTTGCTTCCCTCAGTCCCTTCCTAATCAGGTAGGTTATTTATGGTTGGTCTTGGCATGTTGAAACGATCAGGAAACTGGTTAGTGGTGATTTGCTGATAAAAGTTGACGTAACAAGTGGCGGAAATACTTTTAAGTTGATGAAGTTCCATATTCATGACGTGGTCTCGATACCCGTTGCCATGAATTCATGCAGGGGGAGTCATCCACTGCACTGATGTCATGGATATGTCAGAGGACGACATTGTGAAGGAACTAGCAAACGAGGACGTTATCGCTGCCTGGCTCATCACCAAAGTTATCAATGGCCAACGGCGTAGAACTCCCCTGATTAACCTAACCTGCGGGTAAACTCGGCTACCGGACAATATCTCTATTGGTTACATGCGATGTCAAGTTCGTCCCGACATTCCGAATCCCTTACGTTGTTTTAAATGCCAGAAATTTGGCTGCCCCTTAAAGCGTTGCACTCTTATTGCGAAATGTGGGAGGGAAGTGTGCTAAGGAGGGTCATACCACTGAGGATTGTATGGCTAATAGGATGTTGTGTGTTAACTGCGATGGCAACCACCCAAGTTGGGACCGGACCTGTCCTCGGTTCCAGTTTGAGAAGGCGGAAGTCTGTGCAGTCAAGACACAAAATAACATCTCTTATGGTGAGGGTAGGAGGAGGGTTAAAGGAGTCTCGTGAAACCCGTAAACTTAATGAATCCTACGCGTCGGCTTTGAAATGTAATCCGGTTATGCGAACAATCTCGACACACTCCTTGTGACACCCCGATCGTCAGTTCCAAATATCCAGCTCCATTCAACCCTACACCTACACCTAATCCTCCAACCACAGTCCATAACAAATCCTATACCAATACCACATCCTCATTCCGTCCTACAGGAAGGAAAAAGAACAAAACTAACTCATATTTAAAGCAGGACTAAACTTGGAATAAAACTACGTGGCACGTCATTGTTCTGGTACCTCCAACTAGGAGGCCTGTGGTTCACAGGTCTTCTTCGTTGGAGGACATAGACTTGGTGGATGCCAGACAATCCACATCCAGGGACCATGTATGGTCGCTTGGGACTCGCCCAAGGCTCAACATAAACGGGTTAAGAAACCTGGTCGGTTAAATGACTCTTAAACCAACACGTTCAGTATAATGCATTGGAATTGTAGTGTATAGGCCTTAGGCAAAAGCAAGCACAACTACAAATGTTGCTTGCACTGTATAGGCCAGCCGTGATCTGTTTACAAGAGACACTACTAAACGGCACAGTCGAAGATTGTTCTGTTGTAGATAGTTAACACTCGTATAGAAGAGACGAGAATCGTTGGGTACCTATCTATGTACACCAAAATTTGCCTCACACGAGTGACTTTAAAACCTAGTCTAGACGTTGGCGCATGTAGAATAAAAATTTGATACATACATAGCCATATGTTGGATATATTGCTCCAATTCAAGCGTACTTGATAACGAGTCAAATTGGCTTGTTGCTACCTCACCGTAAAGTAGTTTTAGGAGAGTTCAGTGTTCATCATAAGTGGGGAAGTATCCGGGCAGACGCCAGGGAGGAACAAATGGTTGATATAATCAATGCCAACCTCACTCTTCTGAACGATGATAGTGGAACTCGTGTAGATCACCGGACTGGCAATAATCTCGGCAATTGATTTATCCTCATGGCCAGATATATTCACTAGATTATTACAAGAAAAATATCTGATTTAACATTGTTAATGTACTTTAGGGCAACTCGAGTAATAGACAAATTGATGGTCTTAGTGAAACAATTGATGCACATGATGTAAGGTGGTTCGTTGGTGGTTCTCTGTGGAGGGTTTGGCTTTGGTGTGAGGCTCCTCCTACTACTTGGGCTGGTCGCATGGTAGGTGGACATGTCGACACATTAAACGGTCGGCCTTGAGGGGACGTGGTGGCTATTTTCCGGGGCAGCTGCGCCATGGGGTTGAGCTGGCGGTCCTCCAAATGAATTATCATCTATGTGCATGACGTGGTGGAGGACTATCTTTCGTCTGTCCTATCTCTTCGCACTCTTGGGTAAACTGCAACTGTGGCTGCTGTGCCGTGTGTGCTGTGTTTGCCGCTACGTTTGGCTCAATATCCACAAAATCTTTTTTTTTCTTCCCATTTCTGAGTACAATTCGTCTTTATCATATTATAATTTCTCTATCTTTTTCTATTTTTTTTTAAATAGGTATTTAGGTGTGACTTAAATCCCATACTAGATAGGATTACAGGTCCTAATGACCTTCCTCATAGGTCGATGGCCGTAAATGCCAACAAACAACAGACGTAGTCTGCCGGCTTCGTGGTCTCCGCTTGGAATTGATTGCTCCATAAAAAAAAGAGGTTTTATTTATAGCCAGGTTAATGAGTCATGGGAGACCATTGGCTGTAACCACTGGTGAATGACTGGTCAACTATAGGTGAACATGGTGGAAGTGTGGACAACTCTGTAGTTCTCACGGCAATAAAAATGTAGATTAAAGTAATTCGTCTGAAACTGTGGTTTACATTACGATTCGCTCAGGCAACAGCTTTGAATTGTTCACAGTCTTTTGGAACGTCTGACCCCGCCATATAGGTTATTACAGTTATATGGTTGTTTGCCTTAATGAGCAGTTTAGCTCAACATGGGAATAATGACTATCTACCTTTTGTATTTGTAGTATACAAACAATAAGAGACCAGCTTTTGATGCTCCTTTTACTGGTAAATGATGACACAATTGCATCTTGTTTACCCTAACGTTTCACAGATCAAGAATTGTAAGGATAACATTGCTAGTGAGAGGTTATTGTCCTCGCAGTTGCCACCTATTTTCAACATGTAATTAAAGATGGATGATAATAGATTAGCCTATAATGTACCCATAACTTCAGATGTATCATGACCCACACACAAACATTGGTAGATGTTACATACGACATGTCGTAATTTAACTTAATGTTAATAGAAAAATGTCTTAATGTGTTCAAGTTGAAATGGAAATTAATATACCGTTCATTTCCAGAATTCCAGTCAAACAACGGGTTGGATATGATGACCTTCCGTCCACCGTCGAGGACCACGTCACCCTCAGTCGCCTGCTGACCTCGCAAGAGGGAGGGAGGAAGCCGTCATAACAGCACTCAAGTGTCCTGCCTCAAGGAGGATGGTACCTCCTTTCACGTGTAAGTTTGATTTGGGGTAAACCTTCGTCGAGTCAAGGAGGGTGGTACCTCCTTCACTTGTATGTTTGATAGGGGGTAAACCTTCGTCGAGTCAAGGAGTACCTCCTTCTCGTGTAAGTTTCATAGGGGGGTAAACCTTCGTCGAGTCGAGGCGTGAACCACCGACATCATTGACATGACGGTATGTGGCAGACTGGGACCCTTCCTGTGACTTATGTCAGGATAGGGAACATTTGGTTCCTCAGGGAGCGCTATGCTCTCATGGTATTGTTAGCCGGGAGGCCATAATTTTGTGTCGGAGAGTGAGTTGCCATAGCACCCTAGGGAGGGAGGGAGAGAGAGACAGACAGACAGAGACAGAGACATCAAACCCGGCGCGATGCTGTAAGACTGTTTCGTGTTAGCGAATGACTCGCTCGTTATGTGTCATGCGTCATCGTCTGTCTTGGAGCGATCTGCCGCCGTGTATCAGGAAGAGACGTACGTGCCGATGCGCCAGGATACGAGTTGCAGACGCATGTCAGCTGGTGAGATGGTCGCTTGAAAGTGAAAGGCTTTGATGTTAGGGGACGAGTAGTCGGGCGTCGTGTGCCAGCGAACAACAGACCGCCGTGGTAAACTATCGTACATCGGGGCATGATCCCACGACGTGTGGTCGAATCTAAGCCACTGACGTCCGTCAGGGAGTGAGTAGCGTTCCTCCATCGTCAGATAGGAAGCCGCCCTTTTGTGTGCCAGGGAGTTAGTGGGAACAGTGTGTCCTAGAGTGAGGTGCCGACATGTGCTAGAGAAAGAACCAGAGAATCTGTCAGTGTGAGCAGCCATTCTTTGCCACGGGAGTTTGTTAGGAAGTGAGCAGCAGCGGTTTTGTGTTGTCGCCACTGTAGTAGTAGTGTGAGGTAGGAAGCCAGCCTTGTTTATCAGGGAGTTAGTCATGTATTGTGTCATGGTGTGAACGACCCACGTACATTAGAAACAGAGCCACCGACGTGTTTTTGCCTCTGAAGCGTGTGTGTCAGGCAGGAAGTAATCGTAACGGAGTTAGGCCATGTAGTGTATCTGGGAGTGAGCTACCGATGTGTATCAGACACGAAGCCACCGACGCCTGTCAGGGAGTGAGCAGTGTTTTTAATGTGTCAGGTAGGAAGCCATACCGTTGCGTGTTATAGAGAGAAAGAATCGAATTTGGTTTGCCATGAAGTGAGCTACCGACACACGTGTGTTAGACTAAACTCATTGATGACTGTTGGAGAGTGAGCAAAGTTTTCGAGTTAGTCGAAGTACCGTGTGGTGAAGTAAGCTACCGACGTGTATCAGAGACTGGGCCACCGGCGCCTGTCGAGTGCGAGTAACGCTTCACCTTTGTAGTGTGTTAGGCAGGAAGCTGCAATGTGTGCGTCCCTTTAGAACATTTGTTCTAGCTAATACCAGACGATTTTATTTGGGTTTTCTGAGACCCACTGGTCGCCAGACTTAAGACTCGCTTTGGGAGTTCTCTTTTGGCTAAGGTCAGACCATTTTAATTGGGTTTTGCTGGGCCCACGCGTCGTTATATGTAGAGTTTCGCTATGGGACTTTTATACTGGCGAAAGTCGAAGCAGTCTAATTGGGATTCGTAGGGCCCACGTACCGTCATACTTAGATCCATACCCTGGGCTAACGCCAGACCATTTCAATCGAGTTTTAAGGGGGGCCCGCCCACTCGTCGTCACACTTAAAGTTACACCATGGGACTTGAGCCCACAGGTTGTCTAACCCTTACTTAACCTGGGACATTTTATTTTTGTTAACGCCAGACCAATTTAATCGGGTTTTGCGAAGCCCAAAGGTCGTTGAACTGAAACCATCTCTGGGCCTTTGGTTTTCGCTAACGCCAGACCATATTAAACACTTTTTGAGGGGCCTAAGGTACTTCAAAGTAAATCTTCACTTTGGAACTTCTATTCATGTTGGCGCCAGACGATTATAGCAGTGTTTGGTGTAGCCCACGGGGCTTCAAAGTAAAGCGCTAATGAGGTATTTGACAACGCAGGGTAAGTTATAGGATGGAGAGTTGATATTCCTATTCTCTGCGATTATTAACGATAGCAGTAAAGATTTCATAAAAGAATAGTCACAATGCTGACAACGTGCGTCCTCTTCCATAAACTTTACCATGGTTTGGAATGAATTCAAGAAAGCAAATAAAATGTAGTTAATAGATCAGAAAGAAACTATTGAGTGAAGTTGAATTAAACACCATTATGGATCCATCATTGACTGCAGTTAAATATTATATATGAACTTACCGTGTCAGATAATGTTAGTCTATTTTCCTTCTGCGTTCACTTATTCCATAGTTACCCAAGAAGTAGAACCATTTTCTGTAACGAAATCTATTGAGAGCATGTATATATGGTGGACTAGTATAAACGTATCATGATAACTATCACCAGAAAAATGTAATACAAAATGCACCATATATGAATTCGTATTTTGAATAGTTAAACATTAGATGAAGATTGATATTTTTACATTGTATTATTTTCAGTTCCGGATGTTTTTATAGAGATATTCTTGGACAACGTACAGCTGAAGAGAATCTTGCAAACTGCGTTTATGTAATTTCCAGTAAATACTTAAAGATTAATCATTGTACCTCATTCAAATCACAAATATAAACGTTGCCTAATGTATTCTACTCAAAAGACAAGCAAGAGATAAGATCCAGCGGTAAATAACGGAGAAATATGGTCGTAAAAACCGGAGGAGGCGCTTCGGGCAAGTTACAGACCCCAAGTCTTGGCGCGCGCGCCAAAATTTAAAGGCCGCAGATTTAAACGGACGTAAACAAATAGTTTTAAAAGGCATCACCATGAATGAACGTAAACAAAGGGATTTAATTGCTACGTTTGTGAATGAACTTAAAACACATGGGTTAAAAGGCCAAGGATTTAATAGATACGTTTGTGAATGAACTTAAAACACATGGGTTAAAAGGCCAAGGATTTAATAAATACGTTTGTGAATGAACTTAAAACACACGGGTTAAAAGGCCCTTTTGTTTTTCCTCCGTTTTTTATTACTGAATTTGTTGTTAGAGGTTCCTTAAGCATATTTTTGGAAATAAACTGCTAACGAAGATGGGAATTACATTAATAAAAAGGGATTATCATGCAGAAATAACTGAAAATGGCGTAACTTAACGAATTCGCTTCTAGACACGCTAAAGACGCTTTATGGAGAATATTTATTTATTTATTTATTTAATTTATTTATATTTTAAGATCATTAATTGTATTGTAGTAACTTTTCGTGGGTTTATTTTCTATTCTTGCCAGAAGCTGTTGTCTAACCTTAGTGTAGTTTCTTTTAAATCTAGTATATACTTATATACACTTAGTAAAAATAGACTGAATAGAGAAAAATTCAAGATAATTGATACATTGTTGAATGTGGCGATTATTCTGAGGTTGAAATTTGTTATCGTGTTGCTTTTAAAACAAGATGATATCACTCAAATGAAATGGCCTCTGGATTATACTCTTGTATTCCCAAGATATTGTGAACTGTAGGATTTAAATTAACGAGTCTTCGTCACCAAAAGTTTCTGTAAATAGATATTTAATGAAGATGATATATCTATGATGACTAGGAAGAGGACAGAGCAAAGAATATCTATCAAGGAATATCTATCAAGGATGTTGTTATTGGGTATGTGTTGGTGTCATGGTCACCAAAGCTGGAAGACGAGAGGGAAATGTGTGGTGTGACGAGTGTGTGCCGTGAGTGGGGCAGACGAGAGAAGACGGAGTGGGGTGATGGGTGCGTGGTTTACTTGAGTAAGGGAGGCGAGAGGGAACCGAGTGGTGTTGAAGAGTAGAGGATCGAGTGGGGTGGTGTGTCTGACTACCTCTTGAGGAAGGGAGGGAGGGGAAGCGAGTGGGGTGGGGGTGGCGGAGAGGTCGTCCGAGGTGAGAGGGGCGGGGTATGGGATCCCTCGAGTGAGATGGTAGGTCATCTTTTCCGGCGTAACGTTGATGGGGGCGGAGGTAAGCGGGGCGGGGCGGGGCGGTCGAGTAATTACGTCTTGGGTAGAGTAAGTACATAGTCTGGGACCAGATTATTGACCCCCCTTTTGCACGGCTATATTTCCAGTCACACTTGCTGTCCACATAGCCATCGCATTCTATCCACCCCCCACCTTATAGCCATCCATCTCCATCTATATAGCCCCGTCCTATAGCGATGATATACCATCCCCCAAAACACCGTATAGAGCTGAGGGGTAGCTTTGACTATATATATATATATATATATATATGAAATTCGGTGGTTGGGTGAAGGAGGGAGGAAATTTGTAAACTGGCAACTGATGGCTTGCGCCGCCCCGACCCTGCGTCATGCGTCCAGTCCACCAGACACATCCAGGTGAGTCTTGCTTCCCTGGAACCTGGTGGTGGCGGTGCGCTGCTACCTCCTCCTCCTCCTAGCACTGAGAGGCTACCTCCCTTTGGGGCCCGACCCGAACACCATAGCAAGACTACTGGCCTATCTGGATAGTGAGTGGTGTGTGACGACATCTTGAAATGGTTTTGCGATTGTGGTGGTGTTGCCCCGGACGTAGGGGGGGGGGGCAAACTGTGGTTTACCTTGTGAGGCGGGAGCGTGTACTGTGGTGCCTTGATTGACCTCAGTGTGTCTGTGCTTTAGATTTGCCTCCCACGTAGTGTGCTGGGCTTTAGATTTGCTTCCCACGTAGTGTGCTGGGCTTTAGATTTACCTCCCACGTAGTGTGCTGGGCTTTAGATTTACCTCCCACGTAGTGTGCTGGGCTTTAGATTTACCTCCCACGTAGTGTGCTGGGCTTTAGATTTACCTCCCACGTAGTGTGCTGGGCTTTAGATTTGCCTCCCACGTAGTGTGATGGGCTTTAGATTTACCTCCCACGTAGTGTGCTGGGCTTTAGATTTACCTCCCACGTAGTGTGCTGGGCTTTAGATTTACCTCCCACGTAGTGTGCTGGGCTTTAGATTTACCTCCCACGTAGTGTGCTGGGCTTTAGATTTGCCTCCCACGTAGTGTGCTGGGCTTTAGATTTACCTTCCACGTAGTGTGCTGGGCTTTAGATTTACCTCCCACGTAGTGTGCTGGGCTTTAGATTTACCTCCCAGGTAGTGTGCTGGGCTTTAGATTTACCTCCCACGTAGTGTGCTGGGCTTTAGATTTGCCTCCCACGTAGTGTGCTGGGCTTTAGATTTACCTCCCATGTAGTGTGCTGGGCTTTAGAATTACCTCCCACGTAGTGTGCTGTGCTTAGATGTACCTCCCATGTAGAATGTTTCATTTAGAATTACCTACTACAGTGTGCTCTACTTAGAATTCCTCCCATGTACTGTTCTTCATAGATTATCACCCATGTAGTGTTCTTCATAGATTACCCCCATGTAGTGTTCTTCATAGATCATCTCCCATGTAGTGTTCTTCATAGATTATCTCACATGTAGTGCTCTTCATAGATTATCCCCCATGTAGTGTTCCTTTTAGATTATCCCCATGTAGTGTTCTTCATAGATTTCATCTCCCATGTAGTGTTCTTCATGATCATTCCCATGTAGTGTTTTTCAAGAACATCTCCCATGTAAAGGTTTTTCATAGATTATCCCCTGTAGTGTTCTTCATAGATTATCCCCCCTGTAGTGGGTTTTTCATAATTATCTCCCAAGTAGTGTTCTTCATAGATTATCCCCCATGTAGTGTTCCTTTTAGATTATCCCCATGTAGTGTTCTTCATAGATCATCTCCCATGTAGTGTTCTTCATAGATCATCTCCCATGTAGTGTTCTTCATAGATCATCTCCCATGTAGTGTTCTTCATAGATCATCTCCCATGTAGTGTTCTTCATAGATCATCTCCCATGTAGTGTTCTTCATAGATCATCTCCCATGTAGTGTTCTTCATAGATTATCTCCCATGTAGTGTTCTTCATAGATTATCTCCCATGTAGTGTTCTTCATAGATTATCTCCCATGTAGTGTTCTTCATAGATTATCTCCCATGTAGTGTTCTTCATAGATTATCCCCCATGTAGTGTTCTTCATAGATCATCTCCCATGTAGTGTTCTTCATAGATCATCTCCCATGTAGTGTTCTTCATAGATCATCTCCCATGTAGTGTTCTTCATAGATCATCTCCCATGTAGTGTTCTTCATAGATCATCTCCCATGTAGTGTTCTTCATAGATTATCCCCCATGTAGTGTTCTTCATAGATCATCTCCCATGTAGTGTTCTTCATAGATCATCTCCCATGTAGTGTTCTTCATAGATCATCTCCCATGTAGTGTTCTTCATAGATCATCTCCCATGTAGTGTTCTTCATAGATTATCTCCCATGTAGTGTTCTTCATAGATCATCTCCCATGTAGTGTTCTTCATAGATTATCTCCCATGTAGTGCTCTTCATAGATTATCCCCCATGTAGTGTTCTTCATAGATCATCTCCCATGTAGTGTTCTTCATAGATCATCTCCCATGTAGTGTTCTTCATAGATCATCTCCCATGTAGTGTTCTTCATAGATCATCTCCCATGTAGTGTTCTTCATAGATCATCTCCCATGTAGTGTTCTTCATAGATTATCTCCCATGTAGTGCTCTTCATAGATTATCTCCCATGTAGTGTTCCTTTTAGATTATCCCCATGTAGTGTTCTTCATAGATCATCTCCCATGTAGTGTTCTTCATAGATTATCCCCCATGTAGTGTTCTTCATAGATTATCCCCCATGTAGTGTTCTTCATAGATCATCTCCCATGTAGTGTTCTTCATAGATTATCTCCCATGTAGTGTTCTTCATAGATTATCTCCCATGTAGTGTTCTTCATAGATTATCTCCCATGTAGTGTTCTTCATAGATTATCTCCCATGTAGTGTTCTTCATAGATTATCTCCCATGTAGTGTTCTTCATAGATTATCTCCCATGTAGTGTTCTTCATAGATTATCCCCCATGTAGTGTTCTTCATAGATCATCTCCCATGTAGTGTTCTTCATAGATCATCTCCCATGTAGTGTTCTTCATAGATTATCCCCCATGTAGTGTTCTTCATAGATTATCCCCCATGTAGTGTTCTTCATAGATCATCTCCCATGTAGTGTTCTTCATAGATCATCTCCCATGTAGTGTTCTTCATAGATCATCTCCCATGTAGTGTTCTTCATAGATTATCTCCCATGTAGTGTTCTTCATAGATCATCTCCCATGTAGTGTTCTTCATAGATCATCTCCCATGTAGTGTTCTTCATAGATCATCTCCCATGTAGTGTTCTTCATAGATCATCTCCCATGTAGTGTTCTTCATAGATCATCTCCCATGTAGTGTTCTTCATAGATCATCTCCCATGTAGTGTTCTTCATAGATCATCTCCCATGTAGTGTTCTTCATAGATTATCCCCCATGTAGTGTTCTTCATAGATTATCTCCCATGTAGTGTTCTTCATAGATTATCTCCCATGTAGTGTTCTTCATAGATTATCCCCCATGTAGTGTTCTTCATAGATCATCTCCCATGTAGTGTTCTTCATAGATCATCTCCCATGTAGTGTTCTTCATAGATCATCTCCCATGTAGTGTTCTTCATAGATCATCTCCCATGTAGTGTTCTTCATAGATCATCTCCCATGTAGTGTTCTTCATAGATCATCTCCCATGTAGTGTTCTTCATAGATCATCTCCCATGTAGTGTTCTTCATAGATCATCTCCCATGTAGTGTTCTTCATAGATTATCCCCCATGTAGTGTTCTTCATAGATCATCTCCCATGTAGTGTTCTTCATAGATCATCTCCCATGTAGTGTTCTTCATAGATCATCTCCCATGTAGTGTTCTTCATAGATCATCTCCCATGTAGTGTTCTTCATAGATCATCTCCCATGTAGTGTTCTTCATAGATCATCTCCCATGTAGTGTTCTTCATAGATCATCTCCCATGTAGTGTTCTTCATAGATCATCTCCCATGTAGTGTTCTTCATAGATTATCCCCCATGTAGTGTTCTTCATAGATTGGACGACACGTCGCCCCTTATATACAACATCGCCTCATTCCACTCTATCCTGCACCCCTTACACCTTCTACATATTCAGACCCAGAGTTTTTTTTTTTTTTCACTCCCTCCCTCCATCTCTAGTTTCATTTCCCCCATTTCTCCTTGTTCCTTCCACTTCCTAAACATGCATCTTTGTCAGACTCTCCTCACTCATCCTCTCCATATGGCAAAACCACTCCACCGCTCCCTCTCCTGCTCCCTCAGGAGGAGGAGGTGAGGGAATGAGACCCTTCCATCGTCTATCCCTCAAGCTACCTCGCTCGCCCTCTGACCTGTCGCATGTCTCCTGCTTGCAGCAAACGTTCCTTGCTTGTCGTAAACGTTCCCTGCTTGTCGCAAACGTTCCTTGCTTGTCACAAACGTTCCCTGATTGTCGCAAACGTTCCTTGCCTGCCGCAAACGTTCCTTGCTTGTCGTAAACGTTCCTTGCTCGTCGTAAACGTTCCATGCTTGTCGCAAACGTTCCTTGCTTCTTGCAAATGTTTCCTGCTTGCCGCAAACGTTCCCTGATGGCAGCAGACGTTCCTAGCAATTTCTACTTGCTGTAGGTTTCTCCTGCTTGCTCAGAGAAGATTTGATAAGTAAAATGGATGTAAACCTCTGAAGAGGATGAAGTTCCTTCGTCAACTAAAGATGTAATTTAATTTTTCCTGACTATTTCTTGCGGGTAATTCAATTTTCTTCGCGTGGTGTTAGTGCATGGCAGGTGTCATGCGAGGGTGGGTGGGGATATGGAAGATTGTATGGGCGTTGGTGCATGGCGAGTGTCATGTGAGGGTGGGTGAGTGCATGGAAAATTGTATGGGCGTTGGTGTAGGGTAGTGTTGATGAATAGAGGTCGTTCTGGAGGCTGGGAGCAGTGGTGGAGCTGAGGGCCGTGCTGGGAACTGGGGTTAGTGCTAGGATGATGCTAGGAATGGGGATGGGGATGGGCTGGGTTAAGTGTACAGTGCTGGGTCTTGGGGTACGACCAAGAGATGAGGGATGGGGGTTGACTTGAGGTATGATCTCTTGATGTACTTCAAGCACTCAGGGGCCTCCCTGAAGTACTCATAGCGCCCTTTAGGGATCAGGAACTTGATGTCATGGATCTTAGCGATTGCGTGTCCTAGGCTCAGACTCCCAGCATGGTCGCCAAATGGTTTGAATTAGCGATTGCGTGTCCTAGGCTCAGACCCCCAGCATGGTCGCCAAATGGTTTGAACTATCTCCTCTTTTTTTTTTTTCTTTGTTCCGATTTTAACATTAGCTGTGTTATAGACGTGGACACAGTATGGTTTGACTAAGTGCAGTGACTTAAGGTGTTTTCACTGTCCAGACGTGAGGATAGTTTAGCTGAACTATAGCTGAGAAGCTATAGTTTAGCTGAGCTATAGCTGAGATGAGAGGTACCACCGTACGACTCAGACGTTAGACTATATATAACCCAAGGGTCGTATCGTCGTGCTCAAGGGTCGTACGTCGTGCTCGAGGGTCGTACCGTCGTGCTCGAGGGTCGGACCGTCGTGCTCGAGGGTCGGACCGTCGTGCTCGAGGGTCGTGACTTCTCTCGACTTCGTGTGTACTAACGGTTGCCTAGTGCGCATGTAAGGGCTGCTGTGATTGGTTTTCTGGGGTTCAGGTCACAGCCAATCACCGCCAAGGGCGGCGGCAGCCAGGCTCGGTGACCTTACGAGACCTGTCACAGGTCTGACCTGGTCGTAATTGGCATTCTGACCTGTCATAGCCGTGACCTGGTATTGCCGTAGCTTGGAGCTGACCTGTCATAGTGGCGAACTGGTGTTTCTGTAGCTTGGAACTGACCTGTCATAGCTGTGACCTGGTATTTCCGTAGCTTGGAACTGACCTGTCATAGCTGTGACCTGGTATTTCCGTAGCTTGGAGCTGACCTGTCATAGCTGTGACCTGGTATTTCCGTAGCTTGGAGCTGACCTGTCATAGCTGTGACCTGGTATTTCTGTGGCTTGGAACTGACCTGTCGTAGCTGTGACCTGGTATTTCTGTATCTTGGAAGTGACCTGTCATAACTGTGGCCTGGTATTTCTGTAGCTTAGAACTGACCTGTCGTAGCTGTGACCTGGTATTTTGGGTGGTTAAATACGCGACCTGTAGTATATGGTTCGTAAGTGACCTGTCTAACAGGTGTGACCTGACGTATCCAGGTCCCCCCCTTTTCCCTTAACCCATCCCTTAAAGCATGTTGTTTATGCTCATAAAATGTGTATATATATATATATATATATATATATATATATATATACATTTTTTTTTCTACGTATTCGGATGGGTTATTGAGCATTATGATGACGTCACGCTTTGGGTTATGCATAGGAAAGGGAATGGATGCGATTGGCGGACGGTTGACCAATCAGAGGGCGGCTGAGTGAAGCTAAAAACATGAGTACTTTGATGGTGTCAAATATAATGAAATAATCAAGTTGATTTATGTCGAAGTGCGAGACTTGAGCAAGTTAGAGACACTTAGCTAGACTTAAGTGAAGAAGAGAGACACTTACTTACGTTTAAGATAGAGACGCTTACTTAACGTTTAAGTTGAGGTAGGGAGACATTCACTTACATCTAAGTGATGTAAAGAGACACTTAGTCACGCTTAAGTAAGGTAGAGAGACATTTGAAGGATTTAGAATGAGACGTAAGTAATTTAGATAGTGGGGGGGAGGTGGGAGGTGTGTGTGGTGGGGTGTTGGGGTTGAGGTAAGCACATTGTGAAGGGGGGGGGGGGGTGTAAACTTCAGGTCAATACATTGTGGTGTGTGTGTGGGGAGGTGGAGTGGAGGTGGGGAGGGAGGCGATTCAGCCAGGCACATTATTGGTGGCTACTGGCAACCAACTCCTCCACCACCACCACCACAAATTAGTCCCCAGCGCGGGTGTTGGAGTGAGGGAGGGAGAGTTGGAGGGAGGTGGGAGGAGGGGAGTGAGCCTTAAATTCCTGTAAGCGAGCGAAAGAATTGCAAGCAGACATTAGTGATGATAGGGGTCATTGGCTGAGGGTCTCTGCTGGTCTGTTACTAGGTAGTGGTGACCTGAAATTGGTGGTCTATACTGACCTGAGACTGGTGTCTATGCTGACCTGAGACTGGTGGTCTATACTGACCTGTTACTGGGTAGTGGTGACCTGAAACTGGTGGTCTATTCTGACCTGAGACTGGTGGTCTGTGCTGACCTGAGACTAGTGGTCTGTGCTGACCTGAGACTGGTGGTCTATGCTGACCTGAGACTAGTGGTCTATGCTGACCTGTCACTGGGTAGTGGTGACCTGAAACTGGTGGTCTATACTGACCTGAAACTGGTGGTCTATGCTGACCAGTTACTAGGTAATGGTGACCAGAGGCTGGTGGTCTATGCTGACCTGTTACTAGATAGTGGTGACCTGAGGCTGGTGGTCTATGCTGACCTGATACTCAGTAGTGACCTGAGATGGGTCAGTGGCCTGACATTGGTGTTTCCCACAAGTATAATACCGAATTCTGTTCTGTAAGAACAAGAAACAAAATTATTAAACCATCTTAACAACAAAATTCCATGTTGATTTAACATTTTAATCTAACATGTTAATCTAACATGTTCATCTAGCATGTTAAACTAACATGTTTATTTAATATGTTTATCTAACATGTTTACTAACATGTTTATCTAACATGTTTATTTAACATATTAATCTAACATGTTAATCTAATATGATAACTCTTGCTAATTTCTTTACGGAAGAGAAGCGTTGCGTTTCTAATCATTACAAATTTCAATTAAGATGGTTTTCTTTTTTGTATTTTTTTGTATTTTTACCTGTGTGCTTAAGTTTGCTGTATGTATATTTTTTTTAATGTATGTTCAGGTTTGTAGTTATTGATATGTGTGTACATACATACGAAATGGCAATGGTGTATTCGCATGTTTTTTTTTTTTTTTCTAAGTGGTCTTGTTTACCTGTAAATTTCGTGTATGCAAATTACACCTTGAACAAGTTGTTGCCCCAAATTGGAAGGGAGACTGAGAAAAGATTCTGTGCTTGATCATGGTCGTGGTATTTGGCTGTAAATTTTGTATAGAAAGAAGGGGGTCGACCCCCACCCACCCCAGTCTCTCTCTCTCTCTCTCTCTCTCTCTCTCTCTCTCTCTCTCTCATGAAGCTGTCGTGAAGACACGAACGTAATGAAAAAAAAAAGAAAAATGAGTTTTTGTCGTGTACATAAAGATTTTAGTGATCACGTGGATTCAGCGAAGAGATGAGGGTTTGTTGTGGTGAAGGTCAGTGAGGTGAGGTTAGGTAGTAGTGAAGGAGCTGGTAAAGATGAGGAGAGCAGTTTGCTGAAGATTGACCCTTTGTCAGTCTGACCTCAAATGACCTCCCAGTTAGACCCAAGGCTTGACCGGATCTCATCGAAGGAGCAAGACGAATGTTCTTCACACATTCAGTACGTGTCATGGTTAATGTTCTCTCTATCTGCAAGTGAGGCATCCAACCAGCTATCAGCTTTTAACATCCCCAGCATACGTCGTAAACATTTCTGCCATTCGAGATGGGGCTTTATAATGGCAGGGTTCGAGTCCTTCTCGCGGAGCGTGTCCACATCCAATGAAGGGAAAGAGATGAGAGTCCACGTTTAGTGCTTCTGGTTCTTGAGGTAACCCCGGCGCCCAGGTTGGCACCAGAAGAACTCGCATGCAACACAGTGTTCAACCTGGTGTTCACACGAGACCATACCGGTCTTTAAGGTTCTAGAGTTAATATGTTCTGGTCAAGAATGGATCAATACTAGAGCTATTTTCTTTTATCTATCGTGAAGGAGGTTTTGGGCGTGTCTTCATGTGGAGGTGTGTTGAGGAAGCAAGAAGGAGGAGGAGGACTTGAGGACTGGTCTTCGGTGTGTTGGGGAAGGAAGGAGGAGGAGGAGGAGGAGGACTGGTCTTCTCCAGGTAGTGATGTGCAGCGTGTCTTAACGAGGAGGAGGGAGGGTGGGGTCGCCCGCCTCCAAGCTCGACCTCCCCACTGAATATTTTAGCCAGACATTCGTCGTGTGTTGACGCAAGGCGGGCTGTGGTGAGAGGGCGAAGCCCGCCCCTGAGACTCGACTTTACCACGCATGAAAAAGACTCTAAAATGAAAAGAAGATACGACGAAGACCCCCAAAAAATAGAGAAAAGAAAGTATGAGTAAAGAACGAATCGTGTGGGAGAAGGACGTGGAAGGAAACCCACTCCCCTCCCCTTCGACCACCAAGCAACGCACCTTGGGTGAGTCGTTGCGCCTGCCTCCCAATTCTCAAACGTCATTGGCCACTATCATTACTACCACGACGAGCAGGAACAACAGTACTAGAATGGCGAGTATGGCCATTGCCAGTAGCAACCAGGTCGAGGGGACGTCCCGGGGAGTGCTGGTAGGCGTAAGGTGTACCCACGTCTCGCATGTGTTGCACCAGAAGCCGCCGCTCATGGACTCGCGAGACGTGACCAGAGTCCTACGGGACGTGACCAGAGTCCTGTCCTCCACCACAGCGTTGCTTGTATTACTCATTTATTAATCTGTTTTTTTAATCCAGTGACTCGGAAGGGCGAATAAAGATTAAAGACAGACGGATGTAAACCTGAAGGGCGTTGATGATGATGGTAGAGGAAGATATGATTGCGTGAGTGTCGTACTCCCGCCCGGGTCGCAGACGTGGAAGATCAAGGATAAGATAAGGATAGAGAGGAAGACAATTAAGAAAGGGAAGATAAGAACCAGAATTCCCGAGAGGTTAGTAGAGGTCATGGCCCTTATTGCTCCACGCAGACGTGAAGATAATGAGAGGAGAGCAATTGGTCCAGAATTTCTGGACTATGGTTGTTTAAGGTGTTTGATGGTTGTGATGTCAAGCCGAAGTAATGTTATGAAAGCTCAGCTTAACCAGTAAGATAACACATCCCCGGAACTTATTTATATCTTGACTAGTAAGATAATACACCCCCAGAACTTATTTATATCTTGACTAGTAAGATAATACATCCCCAGAACTTATTCATATCTTGACTAGTAAGATAACACACCCCCTAGAACTTGTTTATATCTTGACCAGTAAGATAATACACCCCCAGAACTTATATCTTGACTAGTAAGATAACATATCCCCGGAACTTATTTATATCTTGACTAGCAAGATAATATATCCGCAGAACTTATTTACATCTTGACCAGTAAGATAATTATATCTTAACCAGTAAGATAATACACCCCCGGAACAAGCAAGCAAGCAAGATAAGTTACGTGCCAGCATGGTGAGTAATAAGAAAGAACTTTTTCTGTGCCACGTTCATTATTTCATAACCCAACTGAGTGTAGAACTGTACAGAGAGAATATTGCTACAACATACATCACGACTGGGTACAGTACACACGAGTACAGCATAGCAAAATACAATTTAGTCCAGTGTACTACATAACAGAGCAGCTTGGAACTTGACATAGCTCCATACTGTTGAACATCCCTGGCTACAGCAATGCTAGATGTGTTGTGACTACATTGAAGACTTTTAAAAGGGACAAGAAATATGGTGTTGGAGGTACATTCTTCTACCTGTATAACCTTTCTCTCAATGGAGTGATATGTCAAGGGATAACTGATGTATCCAGTAGTCTATCAGAGGTGTTATATCCTCTATGGCTACAGATGAAGACAGTTATATACCACAAAACCTGACGCTATGGCACCACACTGCAAGCTGTTGCTATGCCAAGCCTAGAGGTGTTGCTATGTGGAAAAGAAGTGTGTTGAATCGGAGGGAACCGACGTGAGCCATAGTTTTGCATAAGTTATGACAATTGAGCACATTCCATGTGCGCATAACAATGCGTCGACTACAACATACAGTATCAAGCTTTGGTTGTGGCTCAACATCTGGCGATGTGCATAACGTATTTATCGTGAGGTGTCTGGCTTCTAGGCTGTGTATATATATATATATATATATATATATATATATATATATATATGTGTGTGTGTGTGTGTGTGGCACAGTGATGCATGTAGTGTCACATGAGTTCGTGGTGTCACATAGGATCATCCATCGGTGTATGTGGTGTCAGAGAAGAGCTTCTGGTGTCACATAGGATCATACATTTTGTATACATGTGATGTCAGCTTCGTCTTATTAGAAATTAGATGCACACATATGTGTGTGTATACGTGGGTACAGTAACCCTTTCCTCTCCCAGCTATGGCAGTAGGTGGAGGGAGGGAGGGGGTGTGTGTGAAAGATCAAGTAAATGGGCTAGTTACCCCTCCTAACTACCGGGGAAGAGGGTCATTACCCCGAAAGTTGAGTCTTAAGGGAACCTGGGAGTCGTATAAAAGCCAGAAAGGTCGCCAAAATCCTGATCCTCCTTCCTCCCTTCTTCCTCCCTCTCTCCTCCTCCTCCTCCTCCTCCCTCCTCCTCCTCCTCCTCCTCCCTCCTCCTCCTCCTCCTCTTGCCTAATGGCCTCCTTGTTTACTTCCCCTGGGCTGGCTAGCTGGAGAGAGAGAGAGAGAGAGAGAGAGAGAGAGAGAGAGAGAGAGCAGCGTCGTCTTTGCGAGTCGCTGGAATGACACCGTTTTCTTTTCTCCAAGGCTCTGGAAACACAGTATTCTTTGCGAGTTACTGGATTGACCGTGTTCCCTCCAAGGCACTGGAATAACACCGTTTTCTTTGGGAGTCGCTGGAATAACGCAGTTTTCTGCAAAGCACTGGAATAACACCGTTTTCTTTGGGAGTCTCTGGAATGATCGTTTTCTGCAAGGCACTGGAATAACACCGTTTTCTTTGCGAGTCGCTGGAATAATGCCGTTTTCTGCAAGGCACTGGAAACACCGTTTTCTTTGCGAGTTCCTGGAACGATCGTTTTCTCGGCCTGCAGGAGGCTACCAGAGAGGTCGACCTGCCACAGGGGGCCACCAGAGCGGTCGACCTGTTGCAGGAGGCTACGAGAGCGGTCGACCTGCCACAGGGGGCCACCAGAGCGGTCGACCTGTTGCAGGAGGCTACCAGAGCGGTCGACCCGCAGGAGGTTATCAAGGCGGTGTCGACCTGCAGGAGGCTAACAGAGCGGTCGATCCATAGGGGGCCGCCAAAGCGGTCGACCAGCAGGAGGCCACCAGAGCGGTCGACCAGCAGGAGGCTACCAGAGCCGTCGACCTGCCGCAGGAGGCTACCAGAGCTGTGTCGACCAGCAGGAGGCTACCAGAGCGACTAACATCGAAGGATGAAATGCTCACATTTACCCACAATTTTTCCATAGGAACTTTTACCCCTCGTAACTTTACATTGCCCAGACATAAGCTGGCGTAAAACACCAAGGAAAAGTTTTCGCTCATTACAGAGTGTCTTTACAGCGGAAGCTAACATTACAGTCTGTTACAGAAGGGGTGGATGATAGCTGCCTCATTACAGAGGGTCATTACAGCAGCAGCTAACATTACAGTCTGTTACAGAAGGGGTGGATGATCTCCTGTATCCTGGGTGCTGTTGTTGCAACTGTATTGGGGACGAGATGGGAGCGTGGTAGGAGAGGAAAGGGATGGTAATGGGAGGTTAATTGGAGATGAAAGGGGTGGTAATGGGAGGATAATAGGAATGGAAAGAGGTGGTAATGGGAGGTTAATAGGAGTGGAAAGGGGTGGTAATGGGAGGTTAATAGGAGTGGAAAGGGGTGGTAATGGGAGGTTAATATGAATGGAAAGGGGTGGTAATGGGAGGTTAATAGGAGTGAAAGGGGTGGTAATGGGAGCTTGATAGGAGAGGAAAGGGATGGGGACGAGATGGGAGCTTAATAGGAGTGGAAAGGGGTGGTAATGGGAGCTTAATAGGAGTGGAAAGGGGTAGTAATGGGAGCTTAATAGGAGTGGAAAGGGGTGGTAATGGATTGAGGGGATTTCCTTCAAGGAAAGGAACAGTTAATAATGTTCATATGCTGGAGAGGGTCTAGCCCCACACACACACACACACACACACACACACGCACGCGCGCACGCACACACACACACACACACACACACACACATACACACACACACACACACGCACGCGCGCGCGCACGCACACACACACACGCACACGCACACGCACACACACACACACATACACACACACACACCCGGGGTAGCGTATTGTTCGCCATCGTTACGCTGTTCACTTAACGATCGGCTTCGTTTTTTTACGCTTGCATTTAAGATCTGAATGCTGTACACTGCGAGCAATGTGAGTCAGTGACCTAAGGGTGGTGTGAGGCAGTGACCTAAGGGCGATGTGAGGCAGTGACCTAAGGGTCGTGTGAGGCAGTGACCTAAGGGCGATGTGAGGCAGTGACCTAAGGGCGGTGTGAGGCAGTGACCTAAGAGTTTGAGTCAGTGACCTAAGGGGGTTGTGAGGCAGTGACCTAAGGACGATGTGAGGCAGTGACCTAGGGGCGGTGTGAGGCAGTGCCCTAAGGGCGATGTGAGGCAGTGACCTAAGGGCGGTGTGAGGCAGTGACCTAAGAGTTTGAGTCAGTGACCTAAGGGGGTTGTGAGGCATTGACCTAAGGGCGGTGTGAGGCAGTGACCTAAGGGCGGTGTGAGGCAGTGACCAAAGGGCGTTGTGAGGCAGTGACCTAAGGGTCGTGTGAGGCAGTGACCTAAGGGCGGTGTGAGGCAGTGACCTAAGGGTCGTATGAGGCAGTGACCTAAGGGTCGTATGAGGCAGTGACCTAAGGGTCGTATGAGGCAGTGACCTAAGGGTGTGAGTCACGTACGCCACAAGTACTCGTGGAGTGAGGGATTACACCTGGTCGTGCATGGCTGACGAGTCTACTTCCTGTTGTAGGTCATGCAAGCACTGCCAAGCTCTCGCCTGCCCGTCATGCAGATGTTTTGGTAGCTGGTGTGGGGCAATCGCTTCCAAACACCTTCAGTCACCATCACAAGACTCCCATCACTTTCACCTCCATCACCTCCTTATCTTCACAGACGCCTTCATTCACCCTCACACCCCAGAAGCACAGAGAGAAACAGCCCTTTTCCTCCCACACCCTTCCTTCCCACAACCTTCCCTCCCATAACATTTCCCTCCCACTCCCTTCTCTCACACAACACCAACCCCTTATTTTCTCCTTTCCCTTCTCTCTCCTCTTTCCCACTGCTGTATTTCAAGCATTGCTTCACACCCTTTCCAAACCCCCTTCCATACGCTGTTTCTCCCTATTCCAGACCCCTTCCATACGCTGCTTTCCACCCATTCCAGGCCCCCTTCCAAACGCTGTTTTCCACCCATTCCAGGCTCCCTTCCATACACTGCTTTCCACCCACTCCAAGCCCCCTTCCAATCGCTGTTTTCCACCCATTCCAGGCCCTCTACCATACGCTGCTTCCCACCCATTCCAGGCCCCCTTCCACACACAACATTCTTCTCATTTCCACCCACCCCTACCCTTCCATCCAACTCATCGTAAATATGTAATATACCTCTCCATATTTACGCTTTGATAGTGGTAAATCTCCGTAAATGGACGTCAAATCTCTTCCCAAGCAGATTGTAAATATGAGTACATAGGGATCCACGAAGTGTGTGTTTATATAGAGGTGGTAGAGAGGAGCAGGTGTGGTGAGGGGTCTGTGTGGTGAGGGGTCTGTATGGTGAGGGGTCAGTGTGGTGAGGGGTCAGTGTGGTGAGGGTCAGGTGTGGTGAGGGTCGGTATGGTGAGGGGTCCGTGTGTTGGTTGGTATCCACATGCTGGTAGCGTGTTTAGGGTCGCTACCGCAGGCCCTGCCTCCGTGTTATTTACTGCATGACAACTGTCGCGTTGCCCATCTATTACTAGAACAATTCTTTCTCCTTTTCCTTCATAATTTTTTCTTCATAGATGATGGGTGTTTAGCTCGTCATGCTTTGCTTGTTGTCTGTCTGCCTGTACAGCGTCTGGCCTTTACCCAAACCCATAAAGATGAAGTTGTAAGCCAGGTTCATCATCCAGTCTTGCTTAAGGGTCTGTGGTCAAGGGTGTTGCCTTCGTGGTCAAGGATCGTGCCTTCATGGTCAAGGGTTGTACTGTCGTACTCAAGGGTCGTACCGTCGTGCTCAAGGGTCGTACCGTCGTGCTCAAGGGTCGTACCGTCGTGCTCAAGGGTTGTACCGTCGTGCTCAAGGGTTGTACCGTCGTGCTCAAGGGTTGTACCGTCGTGGTCTAGGGTTGTTCCGTCGTGGTCAAGGGTCACAGTTTGCCACATGGTATGTCACGTTTTCTGAGTCTCATTAATGAATTTGTAGACCCACCTAAGGTCTACATACGTCTGTCTCCCCTTCAACAATTTTGTTCCTTGTGAAAACTTTTATCAAACAAAGTTTTAGATTATAAGGTTTCAGTTATGAGGATCAAGCAAATGTTGTGTTTTTGCAAGTCCTCCGTCTCCTGAGTAACCATGTATGTGTGTGTGTGTGTGTGTGTGTGTGTGTGTGTCGTTAGGGTAGTATGGATGCGGTGCGACCAGCTCGACCTGGTCAGTCGACGGGTTGAGGTAACGAGGAACGGTCGGGTCCAGCCAGCCTGGAGAGGGAGGGCTAGTACCTGCGTCGTATTGCTATGGGCTCCTGCGCCATAAGCCCCTCACGCAATTGCACCATCGTCCACTAGCGGTCCCTCCTCAGCTTGCCCTAGACGCATGCGGCGGTGACACGATGCGGACGCCATGCGGACGAAGTGGAAGTAGAAATGTAAGAAAGACGATCTATTTAGACTCGGAGACACGTCTGGGTATTGTGGCCACTAAGGATTCTAAATTCGAGGAGGACTTGTACTCAAGGATCTACAGGAACACCTGGGAAGTGCCTCTCCTTCTGAGATGACGGATGTTTGTCAACTTTATTCCACCCTGCCTCAGAGGGAGATGGGATCAAAGGGAAGGGTTGTCGTGAGTGGCGATGGAGGGAGAGTTCCGAGTGACGGGAGAGAGGAGATCTGGCTCAAAAAGACAGGGAAAGAAGAGGAGGAGTTCCTATCACCCAGCGTCGGATCTGAGCCTAGCCATCCTGGCACAGACGGGGACATAGAGGCACTTGGGTCGAACGCAAACGAAGACATAGAGGCACTTGGGTCGAACGCAAACGAAGACATAGAGGCACTTGGGTTGAACGCAAACGAAGACATAGAGGCACTTGGGTCGAGCACAGATGAAGACATAGGACCAGATGGGTCAAACGTTCCGGCAAACCCCCGAAACGACAATGACCCTTGCAAGACCTCTGGTGGCCACGGCCTCCCCAGCTCGTACGACTTTGCTAAGGACGACGAGGCGAAGGAGAGGCTGCGGGCGGAGCTCGAAAAGCTAAGACAAGAGAAAATCGCTAAAGGAATCAAAAGGAGGATCATCAGAGCTGCTGGGTAGGAGTTGGGAACTACACTTGTTCTTAACACTTCCATCGCAGACTTGTCTTCGATTGTACACTAGGGAGTTGGATCTCTTCCTTGAGGATGAGTTTGAAGTTGCCTTATAGACTAAGATTAATGTAAATAACACATGCTTACAATTGTGTACTGTGAGAATATACGAGGACATATTAGCAGTAAAAGTGCCAAGCACATCTCTCTGTGCTAAAAAGGGCCGAGTTAAGTAACAGCTTAAGTTGCTGGATCCATTTTTGGTAGTGTTACTCTTTAAGTGTCTCACTTGACAATAAAGTAACTTATGAATACTTTAGCAGTTCTTAGGAAGCACGGTCAATCTTTGATTACCGATTTATGGGTAAATAGATCAGCGTAACTTAAGCAGTGTGAACTGTACTTTATCTTAGAACATCAATAGATAAACTTATGTTTATAAGGAAGTTTAATATCTTCCTTTACCGTAGGAAGAAGTAGCGATTACGCTATAAGACCGTATAACGCTATTGAGCTATCGTTATATATCTATATACTTCGAAGTATATCATACGACTATAATTATAATGTTCATAAGGGTATATCTACTATCTATTACAACTACAGATATTGGACATTTACCTTTGATGTTTCAGGAAAGTAGAACAACTTTCGGTTTTTTTTCATTTTAGGAAAGTATAACAACTTTCTATTTTTATTTCGGGAAAGTATAAGAACTTTCTGAAGTCAGACGTAGATAAGTGCCTACATCATTCACTTTGATGTGTGCTTTCATCATACGTTCAGACTCGTGCCTTCGTAATGCACTCAAACCTGTCCCTTCGTCATGCACTCAAACCTGTCCCTTCGTCATGCACTCAAACCTGTCCCTTCGTCATGCTCTCAAACCTGTCCCTTCGTCATGCGCTCAAACCTGTGCCCTTCGTCATGCACTCAAACCTGTCCCTTCACCATGCACTCAAACCTGTGTCTTCGTCATGCACTGCCACTTCTGTTACCATCATGCACTGTATCATACCCAGTGCCTGTTACAGACAAGACCACATGTATTACCTTGTCTCTCATGAATACAAACATAGACAAATTTATATTACTGAACCGACATTTTGAATGATTTTGTTTATCTCAAATGTGAAGATGCACGCATACACATACAATCACATAGGAAAATACATATCCGCATATACACAGACACATGGGTCGATGGCATCATAAACTCCTCCTTAAGGTTTTCACTCTATCGGGAGTCGAACCTGTGGCCCCAATGTTTCCTGTGAGAGTCTTAATGCTTGTAGGTATGGATACCTGCCTCGCCTAAGACAGAACTCGCTTTCCAGTAGAAATCTAAATGAGGTTGTTACACATAATTGTACGGCCGCTCGTTGACGGTCTGTGTGTGTGTGTGTGTGTGTGTGTGTGTGTGTGTGCCAATGGCGTGCCACACGCATACACAAAAAGGAGAGAGGTATTTTCTACCGAACACAATACAAGGATTTTAAGAAAACCTTGCAGACAAGAAGAAATCCACTTCAAACATGACATACAGTAGTGGAGTATAGCACCACTGTTGCCAAAGGTTGTCATGTGGACCAATAGGGGGACACACACACACCTTTGCTATCCTGCTGATTAGAAATTGAATATTGTGGTACGACATCTTGGCCAACTGACCCAACCAACTCCCCTCCCCAACCCCCAACCCTTCTTCGTATCTTGCTTAACCAGGACGGTACGATCTTCGCGTACGACGGTACGATCTTTGAGTACAACGGTACGATATTTGAGTACAACGGTACGATCTTTGAGTATGACGGTACGATCTTTGAGTACGACGGTACGATCTTTGAGTATGACGGTACGATCTTTGAGTACGACGGTACGATCTTTGAGTACGACGGTACGATCTGAGTAAAACGGAACGATCTTTGCGTACGACGGTACGATCTTTGAGTATGACGGTACGATCTTTGAGTACAGTGGTACGATCCTTGGGCACGATGGTACGACGTTAGGTAGAATGGTTTGGCCTTATGACCTGACCTGACCTTACAGGTTTAGGTCAAAGGCTTAGGTCATCATATGTAAGAGGCATTTCGTGGTGCTCAAGGCGCGTGATCAAGATATTCTTATGAGTCCACGGGGAAAATGAAACAGGATAAGTTGCCAAGTGCACCTTCATGTAATAATCACATCAGGGGAGACGCAAGAAAGAAATATAATAGTCAGTTGATATACATCGAAGAGACGAAGCTAGGACGCCATTTGGTAAACATGCAATTGTCCAAGACAATCGCATGTTTACTAAATGGCGATCCTGGGACACTGTCCGACCCATGGCCCCGTGTACACGGCTGGGACACTGTCCTACCCATGGCCCCTTGTACACGGCTGGGACACTGTCCTACCCACGGTCCCGTGTACACGGCTGGGACACTGTCCGATCCATGGTCTCGTGTTCACGGCTGGGACACTTTCCTACCCATGGTCCCGTGTACACGGCTGGGACACTGTCCGACCCATGACCCGTTGTCCATGACCTCATGGGACATGATGGATCCCTCAACCCATGACCTAGTGAAGGTCAACTGACCATTACAGGTCAAATGATTATTGTGATCACTAATTACCCATGCCAGTAACAACTTCATTTTTCCTGCAATGCTGGTTATGTATCATTCAACCAACCCCTCCCTTCCTTTCCCTCCCTTCCCTCCCTTTTTTTTGGAGGGGTTGGAGGAAGGAGGGGATGGGGGGGGTTTGGAGGGAGGGGTAGGAGGGAGGGCTGCGTGCGAATACTTTCCAAAATACTTGTTCCCAATACTTCAGTTAGGCCTATGAATATTACAACAGACGTGAACTTTGACCTGGCTGGTCACAGGGGTCATGGTATTGGCAAGGCCTTGGGGGTTAAACCGGGTGGGGATCAGGTAGGTCAAAGACCATGGTAGGGAGAGAGGACCTTATTTCCACAGTGGAAGGTCCAGTACGAAGGTAAATGAACACTGGACTAATACGGTGCGCGTTGTATACATGGGGAACGGAATGGGATGTGTGATATTGAAGTCGTGTCAGGGAAAGATGCGTGATACATTGACGATGGTACGACCCTTGAGTACGACGGTACGACCCTTTAGGTACGACCCCTGAAGGTAAGGGCATTTATACGAGACGTCGACAGGAGACAAATGAATTAATTCAGCGTTTAGAATTTAAATTAAAAAAACGCTTGACATTTATGATTCCTCATTACGGGCCTGAGTTCTTTCATTTAAATGCTCTTTGCATTATTTAGCACGAGCCGGAACTGGGGGTAGTAAAGTGCGATATAAACGTCTCCTTGAAACCATTCAGAGAGAGAGAGAGAGAGAGAGAGAGAGAGAGAGAGAGAGAGAGAGAGAGAGAGAGAGACGTAATTTGTTCTTATCTCCATTCAATCTCCTTCTATTTTGACCTTCACTTCCCCATTCACTGATGAAGCTGTCTGTTTTAACGACAGCAGATTAATACAGTGATAACATCAATGAATCGAATTACCATTCGTATGGTGCCATTGCGTGATTATTCAGTTATGGCCTTTGAAAACAACCCCTCTCCCCCACTCAACCCCTCTTAACCCCCTAAAAGGAAAAAAAAATGTTGCTTTTGAAAAGCAATTTGTAAAGAACCCGCTTGTGTGGCTGTGATAGGAGTGGCTATTGCCCTTCTCCTGGAATAGGTCATCAAATTTGCAAAAGTTTTTTTTTGGGGGGGTTTAGAAGGGGTAGGGGGGAGGGGTTAGCAGTGTTGCCATGACGACCCGGCCTTAAACAACAGTGTAGCCAGCGTGGCATACGTCCCCTTACAGTAGTTATTTTTGTTGTTTTTCGTTTTCTACTACGGTCATGTTTATGCTTTTAAATCATTTCGATTGCGTTCGTGTGTTTTTCTTTTTTAGGGTAATGTTTCGTCTGATATTTTCATAAGTTTTCGGTCTTAATTGGTGAATGATTTTTGTTTACATTTCTTGGCTACTTTGGCGATATTGACTGGCGTATTTCGCCATTGGAACAAGGTTCGATTTCCCCCCCGTGTCAGCTTATAAACGACTCAATACATCAGACTGTAGGATTGTAGTGACATTGGAATACATGACCCTTAGGGGTGGGGGAGATCTTAATTCTTTTTTGTATCCATGACAGTAAAAATTCTGGGTCCTATTATACGAAATTTTCCATTTTCCAATTTAATTTATTATTTTTTTTTTTTTTGAGGAGGGACGGTGGAAGATCACTGCATTTATTCTCGTAATTTAGATAATTATAGTTATATTCTTTGATGTTAGCTATGCTTGATAAGGAAGGTCCACATATGTTGTTAGATGTTTACAACCCCTTTAAGAGGTAGGGGGGCCCCCTTCCCCCTCACTCTTTTTATTATGATATGTTTTGTTTTGGTGATCACGTCATCTCATTTTCTTTCGATGTTTTGTGTACTTTGCTTCGTCTCTCTCTCTCTCTCTCTCTCTCTCTCTTTTACCGACAATTTTCCATATAATTTCTACTTTCAGAGCAACGGCAGACCAGAATTTTATATATATATATATATATATATATATATATATATATATATATATATATATATATATATATATATATATATTCTTTTTTCTTATCTAATCTTGCTGTCCTTTCCCGCTTTAACGAGGTAGCGCCAGGAGATAAACCCTTTAGGGAAAAAAAAAGTGACAATACAAGAGGGGAGGATTTCGAGCGCCCCCTTCCCCTCCACCCTCACTCCTCGTAATCACCCCACACGGGAGAAACGGGGACAATAGTCATTCTCCCCTCTTCCCAGGGGTGGATGTGGGCTGTAGTCATTCTCCCCGGACTGTAGTCATTCTCTCCAGGGGTGGATGTGGACTGTAGTCATTCTCCCCGGACTGTAGTCATTCTCTCCAGGGGTGGATGTGGGCTGTAGTCATTCTCCCCAGGGGTGGAGGTGTAGCTGGGCTGTTTGCCATTGTGTTCTAGTGTGATTAATTGAGAGACTTTATATGCAAATGAGTGATGGTTGTGCATGTTGTCAACAGAGGGACGATGGACGAGGACCGGGTGAAGGTCTTGGTGACGTGGGTGGGGAGAACGGAAGGGGTGAAGCACGTCAAGAAGGCTATGAAGGAGTTGCTGAGGACTGCTAGGGCCATCTTGCCCCCAGGTGGCGCCACGTACACCATCTGTGAAGATTACGACACGTATCAGAAGGGAGGTAAGTACATCCACACACACACCCAACCATACCCACACCCACCACCGCCAGATTCTTAGGGACCTACACCCACCTTAGGTGATGGTGTAGGGCCTGCAACCACCCACTGCAAGGGTAGTAAGGGTGGTAGATGTATGACCTGCACCCACCACTGCAAGGAAGGTAGACGCATGATCTTCATCCACTGCAAGGGTAGTGTGTATGACCTGCACGTCGCAAGGATCGTGTATACACTCACTAAAAGAGTAGTGTAGATGAATTACACCCACTGTTGACCAAACCTCAGAAGCACATGCTAGTTTTCGCATAATGTAAGACATAAACAGTGTCCTGAATAGTTTCTTATTCTTATAATCGAATGCCGTTCTTAACATTTTCCCATCAGTTTGTGGCCTTTACAATCCCTTCTCACGTCTGGGTTCTGGTATTGGTTTGGTACACTGTCAACTCCCAAGTCTTTCTCCCACACAGTGAGGCCCATCCCATTGTATTACATTGCATTTACCGTGGGTGAAAATTTCTCCCTAACCTCTCTACTCCTCCGGCGCGAAAACACATTTGAACTTGGAGTCATTCGCTTCCTGACATGTCTAAAGGCACCTCATCCACTGCCAACACACTTCCTTCTCCATCGAATCTTTCAAAAGAATTTTTTTTCTTTTTTCTTTCATACATTCGCCATTGCCCGCGTGAGCGAGGTAGCGATATGAACAGAGGACTGAGCCTTTGAGGGAATATCCTCACTTGACCCCCCTCCCTTCTCTGTTCCTTCTTTTGGAAAATTCAGAATTGGAAGGGAGGATTTCCAGCCTCTCCCTCGCTCCATCCCCTTTTAGTCACCTTCTACTACGACACGCAGGGAATACGTGGGGGAAGTATTCTTTCTCCCCTGTCCTCAGGGATAAGCCGATCATTCAACTGACCTAAACCAAATTGTTTCATTTCAGAATCGGACACTCTTCTTCCTTTCTGATCCTGATGTAACTCGTCTCTCTCTCTCTCTCTCTCTCTCTCTCTCTCTCTCTCTCTCTCTCTCTCTCTCTCTCTCTCATGCCTTGCTTGTCTTGCTTAGGAAATGCCTACGTTTTCATCCCCTTAGTTCTTTCCCCAACAGACATGTTTCATTGAGGCATATTTCTCTTCCATCATCACCTTCTTACCCTTCTGTGTATGAGGCTAAAGCTTTGTGTGTGTGTGTGTGTGTGTGTGTGTGTGTGTGAATATGAATGTCGGTAGGTTTACGACTCACTGTTTATATATTCCTTCATCCAGTAGCTTTTGTTTTTCTGTTGCTGAGAATTGTTTGGCCTTCATTATATTTTCATTTTTAATGTCCTCTTTGTTTTTCTTTACTCCTGGTATGCATCAAGTTTAATCATAAGGATTTGATAGTATGTTCCTTGAGCATGACCCTGTACCTGGAGCATGATGTATAACCCTTTGAGCATGATCCTTTGAGCATGAGAGTATGATGACCCTTGAGCGTGACGGATCAGCCCTTAGATATGATAGACTGGCCTTTGACCCGAGCCTACAGGATGAAATTAAAGGCCAGGTCATCATACGCAAACATTATACCTTCATACCTAGAGGTTGTACACCATTGGATTTAACTATTCATCAACAGAACTAAATCGTATTTTCCCCCTGACACTTGATTTCCTCGAATACCGAGCACTTTTTATGAGCCAAATTGCACCTTCCATGTTCATGATATGTTTATTTATGCTGTGTACACCATCCTAAGTATACACCGGGGGCTTGGGGTCTACATTGTACACACCCTTGCATAGGCACAACACACTCTCGTAAACACAGGCACCACAACATTACACAAGTGCCAGAATAATTGATTTGATACGTGAGGGATAACTTATTCAGTCGGGGTCAGGGAATGAGGTTGTGTAAGTAGCACAAGGAGAGAGAGAGAGAGAGAGAGAGAGAGAGAGAGAGAGAGAGAGAGAGAGAGAGAGAGAGAGAGAGAGAGAGAGAGAGAGCCAACACTGGTAATGGTGCAGTGGTAATGGTGCAGTGGTGATGGTGCAGTGGTGATGGTGCAGTGGTGATGGTGCGATGGTAATGGTACAGTGGTAATGGTGCGATGGTAATGGTACAGTGGTAATGGTACAGTGGTAATGGTGCGATGGTCATGGTGCGATGGTCATGGTACAGTGGTAATGATACAGTGGCTATATTACATGAATAACACCACAGTCTCCCGTGAAATGTTCTCCAGTAACCTCCCCGTCTCCCCATGCCTGCACCCCAATGAGATCCCCTTCTCCCCCAGGTCTGTAATCCTGTAAGCTCCCCTTCTCCCCCTGGTCTGCACCCCTGTAAGCTCCTTTCTCCCCTGCTCTCCACCTTTGTTAGCTCCCCTCCTTCCCAGATCTGCACCCCAATGAGCTCCCCTTCTCCCTATATTTGCACCCTAGTAAACTCCCCTTCTCTCCCCAGATCTGAACCCAATTAAATCCCCATATCTGCACCTCGGTAAACTCCCCTTCTCCCCATATCTGCACCCCAGTAAACCCCCCTTCTCCCCCATATCTGCACCTCAGTAAGCTCCCCTTCACCCCAGATCTGCACCCCAGTAAACTCCCCTTCTCCCCATATCTGCACCTCAATAAACTCCCCATATATACACCCCAGTAAACTCCCCTTCTCTCCCCAGGTCTGTACCCGGTGCTCCACCTCAGCGAAGAGTCGGCCACCATTTCGAAGTTTCTCAACGGGAATCATTACCTGGAGCCAGATGGTCTTGGTCCTGATAACATGTTGGACCAAGGTGAGTGTCACCCCTTCCCTACCACTCGACCCAAGGCCCAGCCCTGTCGACGGTCGACTGAACGGTAGATACGTCGAGTCACATGGGAGTAGATAGTATGGTCTACGGGAGTAGAGTAGAGTAGTGAATTAACGAGGGGGTAGGATCCGTTGGATGAACTGGTAGTGGGTTGAGTAGGCGTGAAGGTCGATTGAGTAAAAGCGAAAAGGAGCTAATGATGGTAGATGATGGTAGATAGAGGAGATATATGTGCTATAATGACATGACAAAGAGAGGATATATGTATAAGGCAAGCAGTATATATAAAGGAAAGGTATATAGGCAGAGATGATGATAGAGAAACGTGTAGGCAAGGAGAGAGCGGTGTGTTTGAAGATGGTCAGCAGAAAATGTTTGTAATGTTTTATCAAAAGAAATAATGGGATTACTCCCTTTTGTTTCCTCCATTAAGAGAATTACATTATATAATGTCACGATAGGTCGATGCTATCTTCATCTAATGAAGTATCTATTTAATGAGAAATTTGAATGGGTTTGTCTTTGTCATCAACTGTGTGGTTCTTGTCCTCGACTTGCGAATATTTGATTAATGGTGTCCTTGGCTGCTATTTTTCATGAGAGAGATACCTGTTAACTCAAGGACATTAGTATCATTATGAATAATTTCATTTATTGAAGATGATTATAAATTATTGATCTTCATGCTCCCATGATCGTATCGAATATGAGAGATGATTTGTGATGGTGGGCGAAGTGAAGGAATCGCTTTCCTGTCCCCTTACTTCAGAAGGAGTACGAGAGGAAACCAGTTGAATGAATACGTTCCTCTCTGCTATAACATCTATGTCCTTCTTCATGACTCCCTCCTCAGTAGCTGTCATAGGCCACATGGCATAGTCCACTGAGGGTATATTATGTCGACGAATTCCATCTCGTGTTAAGAGATCAAATGAAGGCAATGACGAGGTTATCTGCTGGAGGACAGTACATGGGAAGGCCAGATAACACAAGACCTGATGGTCTATGACCAGGTTATCTGCTGGAGGACAGTACATGGGAAGGACAGATAACACAAGACCTGATGGTCTGTGACCAGGTTATCTGCTGAAGGACAGTACATGGGAAGGACAGATAACACAAGACCTGATGGTCTATGACCAGGTTATCTGCTGAAGGACAGTACATGGGAAGGACTGATAACACAAGACCTGATGGGCTATGACGAATGTATCTGCTTGGAGGAGAATCACAGTAACCTAAATCTTATTAATCTTTTTAGAAGGAACACAAGAGTGCAGCAGAAAGCTTACGGAACACCACCACCCACTTCTTCCTTCTCTTCTTCTTAGGGATGTTTGAAGAAGTGGCAAGTGTCAGTCCGCCTCTGGAAGGAGTGGGGACCACAAACACCGTGCTGGCTGTGTCTGCCTTCAAGAGCATCGAACCTTCGCCCAACGCCAAGCTCATCAAGGAGTGGAAGGTCCTATGTTTACCTCTGTATAGATGCTGAGGCTTCGAACAGCTTCCTCCATTTATGTTTGAGTTGTGAAGTGTGTCGTGTTTTTTTTTTTTTTCGTATGCAAAACCAGTTTTTTATGGTTTTAGTGCATTTTTTATTAGTTCAGTTTTTAAAGCGTGCAAATCCTTTTTTTATGGTTTTAGTCCATTTTTTGACGAGTTGTGACGTTTTTGTGTGCAAAACCTTTTTTTCATGGTTTTAGTCCAATTCTTTTGAGTTGAAGTTTTTAAAGTGTGCAAAACCTTTTTTTATGGTTTTAGTCCATTCTTTTATGCATCTTTATAAGAAGACATTTTTGGGGATGATTTTGTCTTGCATTTGTCCAAATGCTTAATTTCTATTTTTTTTTGTTTTTGTTTTTGGTGGGGGTGATGATTTTGGCACAGCAGCGTTTTTTCTGTTCCATGTCGTTAATTTCTCTTTTATGATTTTGATTTTGATGTTTGGAAAGTTTGTTATTCGAAGGCTGAATTTGTTTTATGATTTTTGTGTGTTGAAGCGTTTCTGTTTCAGGTTTTTATTTTCTCCTCGATGATTTTGGTGATTTGAAGCATTTTTCTGAAGGTGTTTTTCCCTGTATTTTTTTTTTTTATGATTTTATTGAGTTTTGATGCCAATCATTTCATAGCTTTCATTTTTCTGATGTTAGTTTTATGAAGATTTTTTCTTTGGTTCTTGAATTATCAAATTCGTATTTTTGCATCATATTTCATCATGGGTTTCCAATATCACTCCAATGTTCTGAAGTATTTCTGTTCAAAGGCTTTTTTTCTCGAATGATTTTTTTGAAACGCTTTTTCACTAATGATTTTATTAGGTTTTAGACCGTTCCAGTGCATTGGTTGAGTTTATTTCACAAATCAAAATTTTTAGTTCCTGAAATTTCAAAATTTTTGGCATAATTTTTAATAATTCATGTCCGTGTCTCAAAAAGTTTGGCATAATTATAAATAATTCATGTCCGTGTCTCCCCGTCTAATTTTAGATTTTGATCAATTATCATATATTTTTTATGGACTATAAATTAATAAGATAATGAATTAAAAATCCAATTTATGGATTTTCTAAGTAAATTTAAAAATTTCACCCGGACACTACGTATGATTATAAGATAATGAATTGAAAATCAATTTATGAATTTTTTAAGTAAATTTAAAAATTTCACTCGGACACTACGTATGATTTACAAGATAATGAATTAAAAATCCGATTTATGAATTTTTTAAGTAAATTCAAAAATTTGACTCTGACACTACGTATGATTTATAAGATAATGAATTAAAAATCCAATTTATGAATTTTTTAAGTAAATTCAAAAATTTGACTCGGACACTACGTATGATTTATAAGATAATGAATTAAAAATCCAATTTATGAATTAAGTAAATTCAAAAATTTGATTCGGACACTACGTATGATTTTTATAGAGGATCGTGAGTCGGATAATTTTTTTTTTTTTTTTTGACTTGCGAAGATTTTTAATTTCCTGATGACTCGGATCGTGAGTAGGATATTTTTTTTTTTGTGACTTGCGAAGATTTTTAATTTCCTGACGAGTTATTCCTTCCAGTATTCCACCTCAAAGTTTGCCTGAAGGACATAAGAATGTTGTCTTGTGATACACTGTCTCAAGATTATGACTCACGTTCATCTTGTTATATAATTCTCGTCCTGTTGATGTCTCTATGGATCTGGTCCTCCCCTCCCCCAATCCCTTCCCCCTCTTCGAACGTCACCCACCCCCACCCACACCCCAGCTCCTCCTTCCCCTCCCTCCCCTCCCTCCTAAAGCCTCTTTGTCGTGACATCATCCCCTCACTCCCTCTTCTCCTAGCTCTCCTTCTTCCTTCCTCCACACCTCCCCCCGACCAAAGCCTTTCTCTCGTGCCGTCTTTCCCCTTCCCCCTTTTCTCCCCTCCTCCCCAACTTCACTTCTCCCCTGGTGACGTCCCCAACCCAACCCCTCATCCTCAGCTTATTGAAGCCTCCCCCTCAACCCTCCCTCCCCCATTTCCCTCCCTTCCCCCAGCTTCCCTTATCTCTGGTGACGTCCCCACCCTCCCCTCCCTATCTTCCCTTATCTCTGGTGATGTCAGCTTCCCCCTCCCCTCCTTATCTTCCCTTATCTCTGGTGACGTCAGCTTCCTCCTTATCTTCCCTTATCTCTGGTGACGTCAGCTTCCTCCTTATCTTCCCTTATCTCTGGTGACGTCACCCACCACCCCCCTTCCCCTCACCCCCATTCCCCAGCTTACTGACGTCCTCCCCCACCACCTCCTCCTCCTCCCCCAGCAGCAGTGGACGGGGGCGCGAGCCTTCCTACAAGACATCATGATGGCAGGTCTTCAGTGTCATAAGATCCGGTTTCTGGTCAAGGTGGCGCCCTTCGACGAGCCTGGCGGATTTTACTACATCCTCCTGACGGAGGTGAGGCCCTCGGCCATAGCAAGGTCCTGGGTAAGGGTCAGATATGATGGCTGGGGTTAGGATGCTGAGGTACATATGTGCTCGAATAGATGACCAGGTTTTGAGGTTTTACAGAAGACTCTGGGGGGGTTTTGAGGTTTTAGATAAGACTCTGGGGTTACTACAGCAGGGTTGAGGGAGGTGCTGCTGCAGAAGGCGAGGTTCCTCTGAGGAGGTTTGATCCAGTGTCCTGTTGGGAGAGGCATAGATGATGGGATGGAAGGAGGGGCTGTGAAGTAGGTGTGGCTGAGGTGGGGAAGGGTGTAGCGGGTTTGGGTTAGGTATAGGAAAACTGGATGGGGTAGAGTGATCCTGGGGGAGGTCACTGGAAAGAGGGACACATTTCCTTGTGGTGATGTGGTAGTGAGGGAGGGGGGTGTGGTAAGTTCTGAAGTACTATTCATTGTAAGACTCTCTGGGTATTTCTTTCATTGAACTCGTTTGTTATCGCTTTGATTATCCATAGTACAGTTTTTCATAACATCAGATGGATGATATTTTGAATCGAATTGTAATTTGCCGTCATATTATCTACGATTTTGGCAGGTTATTAAGACCAGATCAGAGAGAGAGAGAGAGAGAGAGAGAGAGAGAGAGAGAGAGAGAGAGAGAGAGGGGGGGGGGGGGTGAATAGTCGACTCTCAAGACCATTTCAAAGTTTTTAGATGCATAGTCTCTCTCTCTCTCTCTCTCTCTCTCTCTCTCTCTCTCTCTCTCTCTCTCTCTCTCTCTCTCTCCTCTTTGTTTACAAAGGATCTTCCCTCTGTGACGTAGCACCATGACGCCACGAGGTGGTGCAAGGGGCCTTATCCCTCTCTCTGTGTGTTCGTCCGCCAGGTGGCCATCCACGAACCCAGCAACGAAGGCATGATCGTTGACATCCTTCAGAGATTTCGGGTCGAGCGCTGGTCCGGATACAACACCATCTACCGCAAGGCCGAGTTCGCCTAACGCCCTTCGTCCAGGATCCTACATGTGTCGTATCCATGACCTCAGAAGTCCCTCCGGCTGCCAGGAGAGACACTATACATCAGCCGTACCTCTGACGCACCAATTGGCCTCGTGACCCAAGGAAGAACTCATCCAAAGTAGCTCCAAAAGATAGATTCTTTTTGTTTTCTCCCACTATGTCTACAGGAAATTCATCTATGATTGTTTGAAATAAGCCACCCTAAGGTAGACTAAGCAGTAACTTGGCGAGCTGCTGCTGCGTCACTAGATGACTGTGTCCATTGGCAACTCAAGAGTGGGCCGTTTTGATAACTGTTTCTTTCCCTGCACGTCGAAGCTTTGGAATTTTTTACTTTCATGTCTTTGCCAATACCCATGACCTGGCATGTTTTGAAAGACAGTTGATTTGCTTCCTCCAGTCTCGTAAAAAGACAATATTTTCTTTTCTAAATTCCTCTTAGATCGTAAATACTTTCCATTGTCTCTCTCCCTTTCATTAACCCCTTTATATTTTAATAAAGACCTGGCCTTGGACGTGGACTTTTGTCCATGACGGGCGCCTCCAGCGTGAAATTGGAAAGTAGGATAACAATTAGCGTTCGTAAAAGGAGATAGGAATGTGTAGGCAGACCTGCAGCTCTTCCAGCCAATCGGATCGCTCAGTGGTCCTCGCTGACGTGACGTCATTTGTTTACAAAACGGTCACTTGAACGCCTGTGTGTGTGCGTGTGTGTATGTGTGTGTGTGTCGGACCCAGACTGGGGGATCGCTTTTCAGCCACTCAGTGTTGATATTTATGGACACTTACACTTATTACCTGCCAGAAATATGACCATCGTTTCAACAACCAGGGTGTATTGTCTCCCCCCCCACACCTTAGATGTAGTGGGTAAATCCTGGCTTTTGTTCTATATATGACGAGGGATCTAGATGGATCTCGAGGACCTAGAAGATTGTCTCTACGAGTAAAAGTAACTAGGAAGATCCTGCAAGACTAGATTTTGATAACTAGATATTCCCAAGATAACCATGAGGGTCGAAGCCTTAGTTATCTTTAGCGTGGGATGTTATAATGCTCAGATGGTGTTATCATTGCCATCCCTTTAAATCTATCCTATAAAAGGTGATCTTGGTACGAAATCAACCTGTGATAAGGTACCTTGAGTTGATGGGTTGTTTGTTCTTTTTCACTGTAAGACCTGGCGTGTTGTACTGGTCAGGATGAACGAGTGTCAAATGGTCGTATCAGGTCTTCGTTGAACTGTGCTGGTCGCAACGAGCCAAGGTATGAACACCTACCCAACCCCACTCACCCCAACTTTGAGAAAAGCGCCAGAAATGAAAGTATAAACGACAGCGTTAACGGGGACACTAGAAGGCTAATGTGCAGCTGCAGGGAGTCTGTGATAGCTTAAAAAAAAAGTACCGAGTGGAATTAGATTCTTCTTATCACATTAAATCATTTTTTTTTTTTTTTGACAACCCATTCGTGGGCTAATCAGGCCTCCTGTTTGTCTTTCTCATGTAAACTCGTATGAACTGGCCTTAACAGATCCTGGTATACTCCTTTCAGGTCTTGGTGTAATGTGTACTAGTATGATCAGGTTTAGTATAGACTGTGCTGGCAATTTCAGGTCCTCGTTCACCTGTGCAAGCAAGTCTTGGTCAACTTGTACACATATTCTGAAGACCTTGTGTCTTGGTCAACTTGTACACACTTCCCCACTAACCTGGTGAATCTATATCATCAGGAGGAATTGGTAAGCCATTCGTTATCTTATAAGGTCATCGTCAACTTGATTAATGATTAATCTGTAGGTCATGATTAATCTGTAGGTCATGATTAATCTGTAGGTCATGATTAATGATTAATCTGTAGGTCATGATAATGATTAATCTGTAGGTCATGATTAATCTGTAGGTCATGATTAATCTGTAGGTCATGATAATGATTAATCTGTAGGTCATGATTAATCTGTAGGTCATGATTAATCTGTAGGTCATGATTAATTTGTAGGTCATGATTAATCTGTAGGTCATGATTAATTTGTAGGTCATGATTAATCTGTAGGTCATGATTAATCTGTAGGTCATGATTAATCTGTAGGTCATGATTAATCTGTAGGTCATGATTAATCTGTAGGTCATGATTAATCTGTAGGTCATGATTAATCTGTAGGTCATGATTAATCTGTAGGTCATGATTAATCTGTAGGTCATGATTAATCTGTAGGTCATGATTAATCTGTAGGTCATGATTAATCTGTAGGTCATGATTAATCTGTAGGTCATGATTAATCTGTAGGTCATGATTAATCTGTAGGTCATGATTAATCTGTAGGTCATGATTAATCTGTAGGTCATGATTAATCTGTAGGTCATGATTAATCTGTAGGTCATGATTAATCTGTAGGTCATGATTAATCTGTAGGTCATGATTAATCTGTAGGTCATGATTAATCTGTAGGTCATGATTAATCTGTAGGTCATGATTAATCTGTAGGTCATGATTAATCTGTAGGTCATGATTAATCTGTAGGTCATGATTAATCTGTAGGTCATGATTAATCTGTAGGTCATGATTAATCTGTAGGTCATGATTAATCTGTAGGTCATGATTAATCTGTAGGTCATGATTAATCTGTAGGTCATGATTAATCTGTAGGTCATGATTAATCTGTAGGTCATGATTAATCTGTAGGTCATGATTAATCTGTAGGTCATGATTAATCTGTAGGTCATGATTAATCTGTAGGTCATGATTAATCTGTAGGTCATGATTAATCTGTAGGTCATGATTAATCTGTAGGTCATGATTAATCTGTAGGTCATGATTAATCTGTAGGTCATGATTAATCTGTAGGTCATGATTAATCTGTAGGTCATGATTAATCTGTAGGTCATGATTAATCTGTAGGTCATGATTAATCTGTAGGTCATGATTAATCTGTAGGTCATGATTAATCTGTAGGTCATGATTAATCTGTAGGTCATGATTAATCTGTAGGTCATGATTAATCTGTAGGTCATGATTAATCTGTAGGTCATGATTAATCTGTAGGTCATGATTAATCTGTAGGTCATGATTAATCTGTAGGTCATGATTAATCTGTAGGTCATGATTAATCTGTAGGTCATGATTAATCTGTAGGTCATGATTAATCTGTAGGTCATGATTAATCTGTAGGTCATGATTAATCTGTAGGTCATGATTAATCTGTAGGTCATGATTAATCTGTAGGTCATGATTAATCTGTAGGTCATGATTAATCTGTAGGTCATGATTAATCTGTAGGTCATGATTAATCTGTAGGTCATGATTAATCTGTAGGTCATGATTAATCTGTAGGTCATGATTAATCTGTAGGTCATGATTAATCTGTAGGTCATGATTAATCTGTAGGTCATGATTAATCTGTAGGTCATGATTAATCTGTAGGTCATGATTAATCTGTAGGTCATGATTAATCTGTAGGTCATGATTAATCTGTAGGTCATGATTAATCTGTAGGTCATGATTAATCTGTAGGTCATGATTAATCTGTAGGTCATGATTAATCTGTAGGTCATGATTAATCTGTAGGTCATGATTAATCTGTAGGTCATGATTAATCTGTAGGTCATGATTAATCTGTAGGTCATGATTAATCTGTAGGTCATGATTAATCTGTAGGTCATGATTAATCTGTAGGTCATGATTAATCTGTAGGTCATGATTAATCTGTAGGTCATGATTAATCTGTAGGTCATGATTAATCTGTAGGTCATGATTAATCTGTAGGTCATGATTAATCTGTAGGTCATGATTAATCTGTAGGTCATGATTAATCTGTAGGTCATGATTAATCTGTAGGTCATGATTAATCTGTAGGTCATGATTAATCTGTAGGTCATGATTAATCTGTAGGTCATGATTAATCTGTAGGTCATGATTAATCTGTAGGTCATGATTAATCTGTAGGTCATGATTAATCTGTAGGTCATGATTAATCTGTAGGTCATGATTAATCTGTAGGTCATGATTAATCTGTAGGTCATGATTAATCTGTAGGTCATGATTAATCTGTAGGTCATGATTAATCTGTAGGTCATGATTAATCTGTAGGTCATGATTAATCTGTAGGTCATGATTAATCTGTAGGTCATGATTAATCTGTAGGTCATGATTAATCTGTAGGTCATGATTAATCTGTAGGTCATGATTAATCTGTAGGTCATGATTAATCTGTAGGTCATGATTAATCTGTAGGTCATGATTAATCTGTAGGTCATGATTAATCTGTAGGTCATGATTAATCTGTAGGTCATGATTAATCTGTAGGTCATGATTAATCTGTAGGTCATGATTAATCTGTAGGTCATGATTAATCTGTAGGTCATGATTAATCTGTAGGTCATGATTAATCTGTAGGTCATGATTAATCTGTAGGTCATGATTAATCTGTAGGTCATGATTAATCTGTAGGTCATGATTAATCTGTAGGTCATGATTAATCTGTAGGTCATGATTAATCTGTAGGTCATGATTAATCTGTAGGTCATGATTAATCTGTAGGTCATGATTAATCTGTAGGTCATGATTAATCTGTAGGTCATGATTAATCTGTAGGTCATGATTAATCTGTAGGTCATGATTAATCTGTAGGTCATGATTAATCTGTAGGTCATGATTAATCTGTAGGTCATGATTAATCTGTAGGTCATGATTAATCTGTAGGTCATGATTAATCTGTAGGTCATGATTAATCTGTAGGTCATGATTAATCTGTAGGTCATGATTAATCTGTAGGTCATGATTAATCTGTAGGTCATGATTAATCTGTAGGTCATGATTAATCTGTAGGTCATGATTAATCTGTAGGTCATGATTAATCTGTAGGTCATGATTAATCTGTAGGTCATGATTAATCTGTAGGTCATGATTAATCTGTAGGTCATGATTAATCTGTAGGTCATGATTAATCTGTAGGTCATGATTAATCTGTAGGTCATGATTAATCTGTAGGTCATGATTAATCTGTAGGTCATGATTAATCTGTAGGTCATGATTAATCTGTAGGTCATGATTAATCTGTAGGTCATGATTAATCTGTAGGTCATGATTAATCTGTAGGTCATGATTAATCTGTAGGTCATGATTAATCTGTAGGTCATGATTAATCTGTAGGTCATGATTAATCTGTAGGTCATGATTAATCTGTAGGTCATGATTAATCTGTAGGTCATGATTAATCTGTAGGTCATGATTAATCTGTAGGTCATGATTAATCTGTAGGTCATGATTAATCTGTAGGTCATGATTAATCTGTAGGTCATGATTAATCTGTAGGTCATGATTAATCTGTAGGTCATGATTAATCTGTAGGTCATGATTAATCTGTAGGTCATGATTAATCTGTAGGTCATGATTAATCTGTAGGTCATGATTAATCTGTAGGTCATGATTAATCTGTAGGTCATGATTAATCTGTAGGTCATGATTAATCTGTAGGTCATGATTAATCTGTAGGTCATGATTAATCTGTAGGTCATGATTAATCTGTAGGTCATGATTAATCTGTAGGTCATGATTAATCTGTAGGTCATGATTAATCTGTAGGTCATGATTAATCTGTAGGTCATGATTAATCTGTAGGTCATGATTAATCTGTAGGTCATGATTAATCTGTAGGTCATGATTAATCTGTAGGTCATGATTAATCTGTAGGTCATGATTAATCTGTAGGTCATGATTAATCTGTAGGTCATGATTAATCTGTAGGTCATGATTAATCTGTAGGTCATGATTAATCTGTAGGTCATGATTAATCTGTAGGTCATGATTAATCTGTAGGTCATGATTAATCTGTAGGTCATGATTAATCTGTAGGTCATGATTAATCTGTAGGTCATGATTAATCTGTAGGTCATGATTAATCTGTAGGTCATGATTAATCTGTAGGTCATGATTAATCTGTAGGTCATGATTAATCTGTAGGTCATGATTAATCTGTAGGTCATGATTAATCTGTAGGTCATGATTAATCTGTAGGTCATGATTAATCTGTAGGTCATGATTAATCTGTAGGTCATGATTAATCTGTAGGTCATGATTAATCTGTAGGTCATGATTAATCTGTAGGTCATGATTAATCTGTAGGTCATGATTAATCTGTAGGTCATGATTAATCTGTAGGTCATGATTAATCTGTAGGTCATGATTAATCTGTAGGTCATGATTAATCTGTAGGTCATGATTAATCTGTAGGTCATGATTAATCTGTAGGTCATGATTAATCTGTAGGTCATGATTAATCTGTAGGTCATGATTAATCTGTAGGTCATGATTAATCTGTAGGTCATGATTAATCTGTAGGTCATGATTAATCTGTAGGTCATGATTAATCTGTAGGTCATGATTAATCTGTAGGTCATGATTAATCTGTAGGTCATGATTAATCTGTAGGTCATGATTAATCTGTAGGTCATGATTAATCTGTAGGTCATGATTAATCTGTAGGTCATGATTAATCTGTAGGTCATGATTAATCTGTAGGTCATGATTAATCTGTAGGTCATGATTAATCTGTAGGTCATGATTAATCTGTAGGTCATGATTAATCTGTAGGTCATGATTAATCTGTAGGTCATGATTAATCTGTAGGTCATGATTAATCTGTAGGTCATGATTAATCTGTAGGTCATGATTAATCTGTAGGTCATGATTAATCTGTAGGTCATGATTAATCTGTAGGTCATGATTAATCTGTAGGTCATGATTAATCTGTAGGTCATGATTAATCTGTAGGTCATGATTAATCTGTAGGTCATGATTAATCTGTAGGTCATGATTAATCTGTAGGTCATGATTAATCTGTAGGTCATGATTAATCTGTAGGTCATGATTAATCTGTAGGTCATGATTAATCTGTAGGTCATGATTAATCTGTAGGTCATGATTAATCTGTAGGTCATGATTAATCTGTAGGTCATGATTAATCTGTAGGTCATGATTAATCTGTAGGTCATGATTAATCTGTAGGTCATGATTAATCTGTAGGTCATGATTAATCTGTAGGTCATGATTAATCTGTAGGTCATGATTAATCTGTAGGTCATGATTAATCTGTAGGTCATGATTAATCTGTAGGTCATGATTAATCTGTAGGTCATGATTAATCTGTAGGTCATGATTAATCTGTAGGTCATGATTAATCTGTAGGTCATGATTAATCTGTAGGTCATGATTAAACTGGGGAATAGAACTGTACAGTGTAAATTGAAATTTTACGAGATGCAAATTGGTGTAAACAAACTTACTAGACTGGGCTCAAAGGTGGCAAATGAATTTTGATATGGATAAGATACGTGAGGAAAAGGACTTGGATGTTTAAAAATCTATCGTAACCTTAAGACAAGTATGAAGTGTAGTGAAGTAAAAATGGCGAACCGTATTCTAGAATTCCCGGATACCTCGAATTTCAATATAAAAAACGGATTGTTATTTTTCTTTTTTTTACAGTTTATTGGTACGTCCTCGCCTTGAATACAGTGTTCAGGTTTGGTCTCGTTGTTGCTCGTACTAAGCCAAAGGGTTGATAAAGCGAGAATACCTCATACCAAGCTGCTTTGCAGAATATCAGATCGTATGAGAACCGAGAGAATTATCTAAACTTATTTCGTTCAGAAAAAAGGTAGTTAAGAGGGGATTTGATACAAAGACTCATATTTCCCAAAGGCTGTAATTACGTCGATCGAAGCGGTTATATAAAGCCATAGATGTCTGTCTACTTTCGGTCACAGTAACTGATGCGAACTCGTTCGGGAATATTGTACTTTGAATGAGGCAAAGTACCACTTCGTCAGCAGGATTGTTAGCCCATGAAATGGTCTGCCAGTTTCGAGCAGGTCGATGTCAGCCACGCCATAAATACGTTGAATAGATTTTTTGACCAACGCTTTGCTCCCAAGTCCATGCATGACACTACTCTCATACGACATTTCCCCAATCACAAACACTCGAAAGAGAACCCGGTGTTTTTCTTGGTCCCTGTGTGTCCCTTTGTGTTCTATGCTGGCGTGCGTCTGTTAATAACTACAGGAAGACATCAGTCCCGTGTGCCCAGAGCTGTAGATGGGGAGAGTTATGTAGGGCTCCGATGCACTGAGGGGGATCAACCTCGTCTACAATAGGAACATGTACATACAGTAGTGAGGTAGGGATGTTCATCAGTAGTGAAGAGGAGACTGTCTAACCGCGGGTTCTTCTGGTAAGCCGAAGATCTAAAGAGATATATATATATATATGTATATATATCTTAATATTACGGACGTTGTCCGAGCCTCTGTAGCAACATAAAAGAAGTAGATGACTGTAGTGAAGCCAGTATGTGAAGAAGCACATAGAGCCTTGTATAACAATATTATGAATAATGGAGAACATCTGTGTGAGTCGGGCAACAGAAAACGAAGCCTCTACAGCCTAGAGCTAATGTACTTCTGTAACGAAGTGGATGGTGCAACGAGGGAGCAAGACCTCTTACTTGGTTATGAGAATAGGTAGCAACGCCTGGACCGTAAGACCGTAAGACTCATCTGAGAGATTATGACGAAGAAAATGACGTTGATCGAACAAGAAGATATGCAGGTCATTGTATCAAGAGAGAAAGACATTGTGAGGTCAAGACGTATGTGAAAAGGTGTCTAATGGACGTTTATGTGAAGGGCGTCCACCGACAGTGTCTGGGTGGACTGGAGGGCAGTAAAGGCTCCTGTTAGGGATTTTCAGGAGAGTCGTGATGGTCCTAAGGGAGTGGCGGGGAGTCTAGTTAAATGGGAGAGTCCTAGCGGGTCGTTGTGAGAGGTGGTGTGCTGGTGGGTCGTTGTGAGAGGTGGTGGTGGTGTGCTGGTGGGCCGTTGTGAGAGGTGGTGGTGTGCTGGTGGGTCGTGGTGCGTCCTGTTATCAGGTAGTGGGTCCTGTTGGCGGGTGCTTGATGGCGGGTCTTGTGGTGGGTCCATTTGTCTCGGGGGGGTGCGTCCTGGTGGCTGGTGACTGATGGCGGGTTGTGGTGAGAAGCGTCTTATCTTGGCGAGGGCACACGTCAGTTCTGGGGAAGCTTGTCGAACATATATTCGCCGAGGCCAGGGCCAACCCTCTCCAAGTTGGTGATGTACTGGCTAATGGTGAAGATCTTCTCCACCTGTGACAAAGATAAACACTCCCTCAACACAAAGCCCATAAAAAAGGGAAAAGAATTATCTTGATGAAACACATGCATCTCAGACTTTCAAAGTTTGTTTCAGATATATTCAGACTATATGCATATAAAGTGGGGGCTCTGAGAAGAGAGAAGACTAGATTGCAGCTGCTTTCCCAGCAGGAGGATATGTCCACGTCATAAATGATAGCAGTGGAGTGTGTGGAAATGATCATAAATCATTGTGGGATGAGGGCTTTGTCGGGGTGGGAAGGCGACCGAGAGGGGATGGGGGACCCCAGGATTGAAGTTGGGCTGTTCATACCGGTGGATAAGAGAGGACTCGCGTCTTACACAACACACCAATCACCTCTCAGACAATCAAGTCATATCTAAGTCAGTCATTGCTGTCACATCAGTCTCTGTTACACCTTGAATCTTTCCACAGAAGTGGGTTTACTAAAACACAAAGTCCTACTCGGAGTAGTGGAAGAGGTGTGTGTGTGTTCGGAGTTCCATGTTCGAAGAAGCTACTGCCACCACCACCACCACTACACTACATAAAGCACAAGACTGGAACTAACGCTCTTTTAAAGGGACCTACAATGAATGTATGTCTCAGTAACGAAGAGTCGAGTATGGTAACGTGAGAAGCACTCTTGCCGATCCTAAGGCTTTTAAGTGTTGGATCGCCAGATTTAATTGTCGTAACGAACGGGCGAGGAGCAAGGTACGCGCCCTGTGGTGGTCCCACACCACCCCCCACGGAACTAGACTGGCTCATTGTCCCCTCCTCCTCCTCCTCCAGGCGATGTCCTTCGGCTCTGACGTTATCCAGAGTCCTCTCTAACTGGCAGCAACAAGGACTCGCCCACTGCTTAAGACAATCCATTGATCCGACCACTGGGGGGGTTCAGACGTCAGCTTGAACTGAGTCATAGAATGGAGTCTGAGAGTAACCAGTGTTGGCTCGGACGCCAAGCAGTACATACAGAAGGACTCGATCGTCCATCAGTGTCTTGTGTCGCTTTCAACACTAAGGATAATCGGTGCCAGTGTGTGTGTGCCCACTGTTGTCCTCGAGGTAAGAATGGGTTCGGATGCTCCCCAAAGGGCATGAACGGGCAAGGACTTGACATCGAAACGCTTTCAAGATGGTGTTCGAGTCTTGTCAGAACTCCTTGGATTATATTACGAGACGTGGAGTAATCCAAACAGTTGAATTACGTCAGTGAGGTTGTGAATGTGAATTAGCTTTGCCCTGGAGAGGATGTGGGCGAGAGAGAGAAGAGAGAGAGAGAGAGAGGAAGGAAGGAGGGAGCCTTAGTGAATCACACATGCATAAACTATGCAAACAATTGTTACTGTAAATGCTCTTACAGGAGTGAATTTATGTGTGCATCATTACCACGTAGGGCAAGAGATTTTAGGAACGCCTTAGCGTACGAAACAGACAGAGAATAGTCAGGAACTACTCAACACACAATAAAAGAATATACTTTAGATCTACATTTGAGTATGATTGTCGTTACGATTGTGCCACGTTCACCTATTTCATCCCTGGGCAGACTGTGCCAGCTTGTAAATCATAAGTAGACGTTTGTGGGCCCCCACGCAGAATAATCAATATGCAAATGACTCTTGTTTACTTCGCCTGATAAACTCGATAATGACACAAGACCCGTCGAGTGGTGGGTGGGTGGGGGGCCAGCCAGCATAGATCAAGTGCAGAGATCAGACATGAAGGGGTTGGACTAACTTTATTTATTTGCTCCTCATCCACGAGGTTGTGTTTATGATATATATATATATATATATATATATATATATATATATATATATTATCGTGATTTCTAAAAATTGATGACTTTTTAAATGCTAATGGTTGGCGCAATTGCCCACTCCAAAATCTCGACCCTACATATTTTTCTTCAAATTATTTTAAGATGAGAAATAATCTATAATAGGATTATGAGAAAAAAATTGCCTTCTTGTACTGTGGCACAGTATGGCCTAGTGATAACAGAAAACGGATGCTGGTGGCGAGTGTAAACAGATGATCTTGTGGTTACTAACAAGGCAAGCGGTATTGCTGGGGGGAAGGGTGTTGTTCCCAACCCCCCAGCAGTACAACCCCAGCAGTACAACCCCAGCAGGGCTGAGGGCGGCTGGGGAACACCCTCCAGGAGGGAGACGCCCCACCAAACGGCGCGTGTGCTGGCTATCAGGAGGTGTGTGTGTGTGTGTGTGTGTGTGTGTGTGTGTGTGTGTGTTACTGGGGCAAGGAGTCAAGGCTTGGTCGAGTATCCTTGTAGGATATACGTACTTTTGACGTGATATATATATATATATATATATATATATATATATATATATATATATATATATATATATATATATATATATATTGCAAGAAGTCACAGTGGTGCGCGTGGTCTAATATACGCTGACAGCCACGGAGGAAAATGAAACACGATAAGTTCCCAAGTGCACTTTCGTGTAATGATCACATCATCAGGGGGAGAGATACAAGAGTGAGAGAGAAGACATGGAACTGTCACTCGATATACAAGGAAGAGACGTAGCTAAGTTGCCTTTGGTTTACACGAAAATGCACTTGAGAACTTATCGTAGTTATCTGCATATGTGTGTGTGTGTGTGTGTGTGTGTGAGTTAGCATAAGATACTACAACTTTATAAGTACTTAAAGAACTTGAGGAAGGGATCAAGCCTTTCAGCAGCGATAGATTTAATATATCTTCTTCACTCGTGTCTCTCAAGTGGTTACATTATTTTCATAGCGACACACACGCCCACACACACACTTACACACACACACCCACACACACACACACGACTACAGTGGGTGCTTTGTGTCTGTCTTGTCTGGTGTTATGTCAAAGCGTTCATCTAATCTGGCACATTACCATATTGGTCTACTGTGGGACAGTTAGCCATTCATTTCTCGAGGCCCAAACCTAGTTAACTATAATAAACGACCATAAATAACTATGTCTGTAGTTACTGGGAAGGATTCTTGACTTAATATGTTTTTTCTTATTGCTGAATCGAATGAGACGTGTGTGAAATAACTTGTGTAAATAGAGTGATAAGTGTAATTTATGTAAATTTATGCACGGGTGTTACAGTTTCGAAAGGTTACAGGACGAGGGAGGGTAACGGTCGATTTGACTTGTTTTAGAACTGAGGACGAGTTTATAGGTCAGTGGAGGTGCCTAGTATCTTGTACTAGGTGTTTGGTGCCTGGTACAGACTTGGGGGTGGGGAAGACCTTGTCATGATAAGGGGTCCTGGGAATGAACTAGTTTGAGTACCTTGTGCCATGAGACCCAGGGTGTACCTGGTACCACCACAACCAGGTTGGATCTGGTAGCGACTGGTACTGGTCCGCGTGAAGGTGTGGGAGGAGGTTATGTTACCTGAGGGAGGGGTACATTACCTGTGGGAGGGGTTCATTGCCTGTGGGTGGAGGGGTACATTACCTGTGGGAGGGGTTCATTACCTGTGGAAGGGGTACATTAACTGTGGGAGGGGTTCATTACCTGTGGGTGGAGGGGTACATTACCTGTGGAAGGGGTACATTACCTGGGGGTTTGAGGGGTACATTACCTGGGGGTTTGAGGGGTACATTACCTGGGGATTGAGGGGTACATTACCTGGGGGTTGAGGAAGATTGTCTGGAGGTAGGTGGCGGCGTGAACGTCTTCGTGTTGTAGAGCCACCATGTTTAACTCCAGCATGGCCTGCAGGATGCGACATGTTAATACCACTCCTACCACACTCTCCCCCCCACCATACGTCTGTCTACTCTCCTACCACACTCTCCCATACCATACACCTCTCTACACTCCTACCACACTCTCCCATACCATACACCTCTCTACACTCCTACCACACTCTCCCCTACCATACACCTCTCAACTCTACCACACACCTCCACACACACACACACACACACCGCCGCCACCGTATGCAATATTGTAGGATGCGACTGGTTAGTACACCACGTCGACCATATACTCCTGTACCACATGTATCTTTATCACCGCTGCGTACCACCACCACCACACGTCACTACCACACACACACACACACACACACACACACACACACACCACCAGCACCATCGCCACCAGGCAGGAGGAATAAAAGATAGAAAATCAACTCTGTGGAAGATAAGAAAGTATGGATGTCAAAGTGGCGTGATTTTTATATTTCAAAGTTCTTTATAAATAATTATTAACCAAAAAGGGTTGAATAATACCCAAATGTGTAAGCGGATGGCGCTAAGGACACGAGGAAAGTGGGTAGAGAGAGAGAGAGAGAGAGAGAGAGAGAGAGAGAGAGAGAGAGAGAGAGAGAGAGAGAGAGAGTGCACCAAAGTGCAAGGGGACCTCGACAAAGACCAAAGTTGGTCTGATACCATGTTTGATGAAGTTCGGCCCGAGAAGGTAATATAAGGATGGGATACAGTGAAAGAAAAGCTTCAATAGGAATAGTATCTGGCAGGAAATACATTGTAGGGATCTAAGTGTGCCAGGGAGTTAGGAGTGAAATATTAGACCACGTTTACGCACATAGATTGGACAACGCAGCAACTTCTTCACATTGTATATTAGACCATAGCTAGAATATGATTCTCAGGCTTGGCCACTGGACTCAAAGAGTACGTGGAACTAGTAGAGAAGGGTTTAAAGAAGGTCAACAAAAATGGTAAGGGAGAGATGTTGAGGCCCATGCATTTGCCCACTTTGGTAAGGAGACGAGTGTAGAATTCCTTCCCCGTACAGTACAAGAGATGGGGCCCCACGAGTGTAGAATTCCCTCCCCGTACAGTACAAGAGATGGGTCCCCATCAGTGTAGAACTCCCTTCCCGTACAGTACAAGATATGAGGCCCCCACTAGTGTAGAACTCCCTCCCCGTACAGTAAAAGAGGCAGTGGTAAAAAACTTTAACTGAGTGTGTTAACTGCACCACCACACACCACAACCACACATCACAACCTACACCACACACCACAACCACACACCACAACCTACCGCCACACATCACAACCTACCACCACACACCACTACCACACACCACAACCTACCACCACACACCACTACCACACATCACAACCTACCGCCACACATCACAACCTACCACCACACACCACAACCACACGTCCAGACTATCTTTACCTCAGACACGATGGGAAGATCAAAGTTATTTGTTATATATATATATATATATATATATATATATGAAGCATTTTCATGTCTCTGATTATACATTTCTCATTTGGACGTGGGAGGTGGGTCATGGGTCGAGCCTCAAGGCCTGGATGATATTGGTGTGGGAGGGGGAAATAGATAATAATGATAATACAATACTAAGTACCTGTTATTATATGCATATTAATGATGTGGTTTATCGCGGGGGATGGATGGATGGGTGTTCTGCAGCTGGTGTGGTGTATTGAGTGAGTGAGTGTCTGCCTGCCCACCTCTCTCTCTCTCTCTCTCTCTCTCTCTCTCTCTCTCTCTTGACCAACCATCTCTCGCGACAGCATCTTGTCAAGTGGTTGTTCCTCTCTCTCTCTCTCTCTCTCTCTCTCTCTCTCTCTCTCTCTCTCTCTCTCTCTCACACACACATACACACACACACACACACACACACACACACACACACACTTGACCAACCATCTCTCGCGACAGCGTCTAGTCAAGTGGTCTCTCTCTCTCTCTCTCTCTCTCTCTCTCTCTCTCTCTCTCTCTCTCTCTCTCTCTCACCTCATTGATGGTTTTCTCCAATTCCAGGGCGTGCTCCATCGCCTCGATGCCCGAGCCCCACTCTGCCGTGGAGGGCGCTGTCACCTGCTGGAGGCGAACCAACCCGCCCCTCAAGTTCTGGTAATTCATGAGTGTCTCCGCCTTTTCGCGCTGGTCTTGCGCCATCTGCCGGAAGAACTTCTGGAAGCCTGGAAGAGCCACGTCACATCGGCCGAAGTGCTGAGCCTGGAACGGGAGACATGAAGCCAGCTGGAGGTTTACGCCTGTTTTGCTTTCGCCCCGGTGAGTGTGCGGGGCGGGGTGGGCGTTAAAACAGTACTATGGAGGCGTGGTCGTCTCGACCAGACTCCTATGTATGGCACGCCTGGTCGTCGACCAGAGTCCCGTGGCACGCCTGGTCGTCGCCCAGAGTCCCGTGGCACGCCTGGTCGTCGCCCAGAGTCCCGTGGCACGCCTGGTCGTCGCCCAGAGTCCCGTGGCACGCCTGGTCGTCGCCCAGAGTCCCGTGGCACGCCTGGTCGTCGCCCAGAGTCCCGTGGCACGCCTGGTCGTCGCCCAGAGTCCCGTGGCACGCCTGGTCGTCGCCCAGAGTCCCGTGGCACGCCTGGTCGTCGACCAGAGTCCCGTGGCACGCCTGGTCGTCGACCAGAGTCCCGTGGCACGCCTGGTTGAAACTGTGCTGAGCGATGCCTACGTCAGGGGGGTCCTGTGTTGACGCACAACACCCCCCTCCCCCCTCCCCCTCTTTCCCTCCTAAACTAGACTGCGTAGCGTTGCACGTTGGCAACACTTGACTCCTTATTCCCAGTATCAAGCCCCTTTGGCGGCACTGCTCGGGAACTATGGCAGCTCGTACAGACAGTGCGACCGTTAGGTATGACGGCCTGGCCTTTGACCTGATACCTAAAAGCACCCCTACAGCTATAATGGTACCCTTGCAAGCTGCCAGTGAGGCTCGTCCATTATCACCCTATCAAGGTCAAGGTTTAGGGTCATAGGGGGGGAGGGGTCAGTCACTCCCCCCCATGGCGGTACTAAGGTCCCCCTCTGGTTTGTTTACGTCTAGAGCCAGGGACTATCGAACAGAATTAATGAGAGTGTAAGTGTGTGGGTGTGTGTGTGAGGTGTGAGTGGGTGGGTGTATGTGTGCGATGAGTGTGTGTGTGTGTGTATGTGTGAAGGTGGGTGTGTGTGCGTTGAGTGTGTGTGTGTTGAGGGGTATGGTCCACCTCGCTCTGCAGCCTCACTTCTGAAAATACATCCTCATTCGTGCAGGATTTGACTTTGAAAACGGGGGGGGGGGGGAAGATACTTGGAGCAGATTTTGCTGTAGTTTCATTCTCGCTAGACGCTAAAGTGAGCAATATTAGACTGGGATAAGATGTTAGACAGCTGTGGTAGAGCACCATTGGTGTAGCTAGTGATCTGTCCATTTATTTATTTCTGCATTGGCAATGTTCCATCTCGGTGACATCTGTTTGGAGGAGGTACAGATGAACAAAGACAAGGAGAAGACACTTGTCTGGCCTCTTGTCTTTGACCTTCAAGACACAATAGTCCATCATAGACACTTGGTTCTCTCTCTCTCTCTCTCTCTCTCTCTCTCTCTCTCTCTCTCTCTCTCTCTCTCTAACTTTCCTGGCTATCTTTCTCCTTGATGTCCTTCCCTTCCTATCCTGTCTTGTGTCCTACACCCATGGAGTCTGCCACCTCTCTTCCTGTTTTGTGTCCTACACCCATGAAGTCCGCCACCTCCCCTCCTGTTTTGTGTCCTACACCCATGAAGTCCGCCACCTCCCCTCCTGGTTTGTGTTCTACACCCATGAAGTCCGCCACCTCCCCTCCTGTCTTGTGTCCTACGTCCATGAACTCCACCCTTCTGTCTTGTGTACTACACTCCACTGTGGTGTTGATGGCTGGCGGCATCAACCACAGGCCGCTGGGTTGAGCCGCCGGCCTGAATGTGGTGGCAAGTTACACCATGTGACCTCACCTGACCCCCGTACTCCCAAGGGGGAATGAGCTTGGTGGCCTACCCCTCCGCATGACGTCTTGTATGGCCTTATCTGTCTCACACAGCGGCGAAGTGAGGCCAGGACGAGCCACCTTCGACCTTAATGACGGAGGATCCGCCTCCTTTTGGGGGAGGGGGGTGGGGCTGGTTGTCCTCCACCAATCAACCAACTCCTTTCGCACGTCGCCAGCCATTCAGCTGTTGCGTTTGCCCACCACCTCATCCTCTCTTTCTTTCTCTTCCCCTTCCCACTCCACAGGTCCGCCTTCGTGACATGACCTCGCCGTCTCTTAAACATACCGTGGCATCTACCTCGCCACACACCTCCCCTCCTGTCTTGTGTCCTACACCCAGTCTCACAGCACCTACACAGCCACATTCTTCCTTAGCAGCGCCTTCCCCCACACACCCACACATCTAAACCATGGCTTCACTCAAGCCACCCCCCCTCCTCTCTCTCTCTCTCTCTCTCTCTCTCTCTCTCTCTCTCTCTCTCTCGACATGTACAGTGCACCCTGCTTTCCCATTCCAGACTCCAGCCTCCTTCCCAGAGTTTGATTTCCGATCTATATTTTCCCCGTAGCATTCCCCCTGGGGGGTATATCTTGTGTGTATTGGTTGCTGTGGTTAGAAGGGAATGGCGGGTGGGAGGAACTTTGAACATTGTTCTTTCCTCTATGACTAACAAAGATATTTGGAGAATTTGAATATTCCGTACTCGCATAACCTTGATATAGACCTTCAATTCTCCCGTTATCTGGCTTTTCTGTGTACTCACTGCACTCTGATGTGATAGACTTACCTACACCCCAAACTCTACATCTTCCCTACACTCGGTAACATCTTCACTACACCCCGGCCAGCTGCCGAGGTACAACAGACTCTGTATATGATCTACGCCTTTCTTATACTTAGACTCGCCTTGCCTACAGCTCTCCATCAATATGTTAACTCCACCCAGACTACTCACCATGCTATGGTAGACGTAGCCAACATACATCATGAGGTTTATCTGTCTGTTGATGCCGGCTTCCGTTCTCTCGTTATAATTGTGGCGACAACGGGAGACGGGCAGTATGCCGCCGAAGTCGTGGTGGTGGGTTTCGCCCTCGTCGTCAGGGTTGGACGGCATGTCGTTCCGGAACCTGTAGTGGCTATAGGGAGTGAGGAGGAGGACAGAGGAGGAGGAGGAGGAAGGAAGACCCAAGTAAAGGCATTAGTATACAACACAACACAGCAACAACAACACAATTCGGTGCATGCTGTCTTGGAACACTCATGTGCTCATCCCGCCTCACCCCCACATAATGATCCAACCATGGAACAGAAATGAACAAGTCAATAACATAAACTCAGCCTTGACACACACACACTCTCTCTCTCTCTCTCTCTCTCTCTCTCTCTCCAACTTAATGAACCAAATTTCTTTGACAAATACTAAAGTTTCTTACAAGGGGATGTGCACATAGTATGTATAGATAAGTGTTGAGCTAACTTACAGTAACTAGAAGCTGATAGAAAATTGTAAATTGTGGAATTAAGGCGACATATTTTGCTGTTTCAAAGTATACGTTAAATCTCCACATAATTACATGGGCTTTACTGTATTTCATTTGCATGTTGTATAAGTCAGAAATACAATAACGTTACGTAATAAGATTTTAAGTTTTTCCAGTTTGATAAGATTTTAAGTTTCAAGTTTCAAATCGTAAGAAAATTAATAACACTGCAAGTGACTTGCTGAAATAGTTTAATTGATTGTTAATGTGGATCATCAGAAGAACGTTTAAATGTTATTTTGTTCATGCTTTAAATTGTTAATTGTTCTCACGTATCGTTATTTGTTAAAACGGTGTGGCGAAATATGTGAAATGATAATGAATTACTTGGAAAAAGACGGCCAGAATACGTAATCGTGATTGCCTTCGGGAAAGAGAGAGAGAGAGAGAGAGAGAGAGAGAGAGAGAGAGAGAGAGAGACCAGACACCTTCCTTTCTGTGTGTGGTGAGCAACGGCTGCGCGTGTTTTGTTTGGGATAAGGTACTGCAGGGGGGGTTAGTCGTAGTGGGTGGTGTGAGGTGGTGGTGTTGGCTGTCCTAGTGGTGGAGTCCGACCCGACCCAACGGATGATGGAGATGACTTCCCCTCATCCCCTGGCTGGCGTCTTACATTCCCAGCGTCCGACCAGCAGCGAACGTTAACAAGTCGTGCCCACAACGACGGATAAATGTGTGTATGTGTATGTGAGTTGATGGCGCCTCCACAGATTTCACGCAGTAAATGAAAATACGAGCGAAATAAATGACTTTTAACTGTGATAAGGGAAAGGTATTCATGCAATAAACATCTCGAAGGAGATTCCTGGAAAGTTGAACGGAATATGACGAGTTCGGGCGATGTTCAAGGCACATTTATGTTCAGACGAAGCCACTCGAAGGATATATGACACCGTATGTTCATTGGTGGGCCATGATTAACGACATGGAGAGACATGGAGAGTGATTGTTTGTTTCGAAAGAGCCTTGGCCTCCTGCTGGGGAGCAGGGATACATTTGTGTATGTACGTATATATATATATATATAGTAGGGGCGTCTGTTGGTTTGTGTGCGTTTATGTGGCGTATCCATATTTTACCTTAGAACTCTGCGTAGTAATAGCGTATATCTCATCGCCCTTACGTTACACACAGAGAGATAAGGAAATGCCTTTGCGTTTGAGTGTGTGTTTTTTCTTTAATGTCGGTTGAGGAAGACGCTTTGCAGGGGGGTAGAGAGAAGTCTCTCCCTCTCTCTCTCTCTCTCTCTCTCTCTCTCTCTCTCTCTCTCTCTCTCTGGCCAGACGCGCAGCGGCGTAACACAACAGCGCTCTATATGGAAGGTGACAATGGGTTTAGCAGAGGGGCCCATGACAGAATCGTTTGCATACGCACACGAACCTTTACACACACACACACACACACACACACACACACATGCGCTGCTTGTTTTAGAGGAACGTATTGAGTGTAACGAGGCTGTACTGGTCGTAGGAAGGGCGAGGCTTCGCGGCTCGAACTGTCGCAAGACAGCAGGAATGAACCATCTCGAATCACTTTTTCCGAAGCATTGCTCTCGCCTCCTTCGCATATGGTGACTTCGAAGGCTCGACTCCTTCTACGAACAGCTTCAGGATTTCGTTCGTAGTAGAAGAAGGAAAGAAAAAAAAAAAGGGGGGATCATTCAAACAGAGTTATTATCTTGTGTATGATAAGGGCAGCAAAGAAAAAGAAGAAGAAAGATAATAGCTAACATAAAAGCTTCAGAGCGAGCCTGTGTTGGTGGTCTGAACACTTCTTTCATTAATGACTAGTTCCTCGTCCTTCAGGGGAGGTAGGGGGTGGGGGGGGGGGGAGCTCAAGCTGAGAACAGCTTGAATGAGATGAAGTGGGTTGAGCCAGGATCCTCAGACATGAGTCATCCGCAGTGGGAGGTTGTGAGACGTGACCCAGCCAGAAGGGAGTGGAGGGGAGGAGGGTTTGGGTCTTGAGACATGACCCGGCTACAGTGGGGGGGGAAGAAGTCACAGTGGGGAAGCCCTGAGACATGACTCATTCACAGTGGGGAAGCCCTGAGACATGACTCATTCACAGTGGGGAGTCATGAGACATGACCCAGCCACAGTGGGGAGTCGTGAGACATGACCCAGCCACAGTGGGAATCATGAGACGTTACCCAACCCAGGACCACTGGGTTGGGACCACTACTATGGTTAGGAAGCTGGGCCTACCATTAGAACTGTGGAGTTGGGGCTACCACTGGAACTATGGAACTGAGACTGCCCCTGGAGCTAAGGTGTTAGGTCTACCACTGGAGCTAGGGAGTTGGGACTGTCACTGGAGCTAAAGAATTGGGTCTGCCACTGGAGCAAGGGAGAAGGGACTACCACAATCGGGTCTGCCACTGGAGCAAGGGAGAAGGGACTACCAATGTATCTAGAGGGCTGGGACTAGCACTAAGGCTCGGGAGCTAAGACTATGATTGTGGCTAGAGTGCTAGGACTACCACTGTAGCGAGAGCTAGGACTACCATTAGGGCTCGGGAGCTAGGACCACCACTGTGGCTGGAGAGCTAGGACTACCACCGGAGCTAGAGAGCTAGGACTACCACTGGAGATAGAGAGCTAGGAATACCACTGGGGCTAGAGCTAGGACTACCACTGGAGCTAGAGAGCTAGGACTACCATTAGGGCTCGTGAGCTAGGATTACCACTGGGGATCGGGAGCTACGACCTACCACTGGAGCTAGAGAGCTAGGACTACTACCACTGGGGCTTGGGAGGTCAGAGTGCCACTGTGGCTAGAGAATTAAGGCTATACCACTGAACTACAGGTTGAGTTGTCCCCTCCATAAGGCGACGTTTCTCTCTCTCTCTCTCTCTCTCTCTCTCTCTCTCTCTCTCTCTCTCTCTCCTAGTCAGACAGAAGAGTCATTGTGTAACTCATGCAGGACATGGAAGGGCATGCAAATTTCTCGCGAAGATTCATATAATCAAAATGAAATATTCAAAAGAGTTAGAATAGCCTCGCCTCTGCCAGGTCTATAGAAACCTATGTAGGTTAGATTATAGTGGAGGTAACTATAGGAAAGGGAGACCCTAAGGTCCCAGGTGAGGAGTATGGGAGCTGGGATCGAACCAGGGGGTCGTAGATGATAGAGACGAGTTCTATGAACTGCTCAGCCACCACAGAGAAAAATTCCAGACGCTAAATACTTGTGGGTGCCACAAAGCGTGTGGTAGACGAAAATGGATAAGAAATCAACTTGCATTACTAATATAACTCGTTTTCTCATAACTTTGCTAGCCTGGCTATTCCAACTAATATACTTGGTTTAGTTAACTCACATGGGAAGAAAAACCTATCTTCTCTTCCTCTCTCTCTCTCTCCTCACTAGCCTTGTTAACCCCCCCACTTGCCTCGTTAAACCCCCCTCCCAACTAGCGTCGTTAAGCGAGGTAGTTGATATTCTGGGAAAACTGGGGGAAGTTTACAGTGAACTAATTCGTTTCCATTGACTTGACTTCATTCAAAGCAAATCGTACATGTTTCCTGTATCCAGATTTGTCTTACAAGGAGGTTAGGGCTACCTAACAATTTTTACCAACTGCCAATAGTGATTTACATAAGAATGGCTTACATGTGGACGGCGCAATTGTAAAATTGTTTACATTGATTTAAACGAGGACATTAAACGTCCTGGCGTAGCGAGAAGGTTAAACTAGGACATTAAACGTTCTGTTTTAGCGAGAAGGCATCTTCAACATTGCCTTAGTTAACAGATCCGCAGTTAATAGTTTATATATATGGATTAGATTGCTTACCTCCCATGAAAAAGGGGGAAAGATAAGGAGATATCTTTACGAACCATCAGGTTATCCAGACGGAAACAGATCCGTCAAAACCGTACAGATCCTGATGTGGAAAACGAGCGGGCCATTTCGATGGCGGGTGGAAAACTGGCGGGCTATTTCGATGGCAGACACGCCTTTTACAGAGCGAATCGCAGCCATGGACACTGGGCCGCCAAGCACCTCGCCCCCTGACACGTCCGTTTGGACGTCAATGCCAAGGGGAGATGCAGGGAGGGAGTAGCAATGACCGTGTGGGAGAACCCAGTGCGAAGCCTCGCCTCGCCTCGCCCCGCCCCGCCACCGCTCACCAGAGTCTGATATTTGGTATCTTGTGGGGTGACTGAAGATGCTGGCGAGTGTAGGGTTATCCTAGGGGTGTCGCCAAGAGCTTCTTAAAGACCAAATTACTATATGTTGGGTTAGGGGTCTCCAAGTGCTTCTTTAAGACCAAATTACTCTACGTTGGGTTAGGGGTCGCCAAGTGCTTCTTAAAGACCAAATTACTATATGTTGGGTTAGGGGTCGCCAAGTGCTGCTTAAAGACCAAATTACTATATGTTGGGTTAGGGGTCGCCAAGTGCTTCTTAAAGACCAAATTACTATATGTTGGGGGGTCGCCAAGTGCTTCTTAAAGACCAAAATACTATGTTAGAGGGTCGCCAAGTGCTTCTTGAATACGAAGCAATTATGTTGTTGTCCATAGTGAAGATGAATAGGAACCTTTAACACTCCAATTCTGCATACAGACTCGTGTCGGAGACTGAAAATACTATGTTTTTAGCGGCCCGTCTGTGACTTCTTTGTATATCTGAGGGAAAGCTCGTGTACAACTCCCAATAAGCGACGCGAAGAGTGCAAGAAAAATGTTCTGGGGTTGGAAACAGCGAGAGAGAAATATTTAACCTTTTTTTCTTTCAACTTGTAAGACTTCGAATACTTACTCCTTTCTGGAGGAGGCGCTGCAGGGAAGGACGACGAGGAGGCCCATGAGGAGGGCGAAGTGCAGGAGTGATGTCCCCATTTTGATGCCAAGAGATAGAGAGAGACTCTCTAACACTTCAAGTTATTACTCGATGCTGCAAGGAACTTCCGCCTCGGTGTATCTTCTCGAGTGGGATGTGGAGATGCGTTCTTCTACTCTGTGTGTGTCTGTGCCGGACGAAGATAAGTTGAGGTTCGGCAAATGTTCTGCAAAATCGTCCCTCGTTGCTGGGGTGGTGTGGTTCGAATCCCAACACGGGTGCTCCTGTGAGCAGGGCAGGAGGAGCTGTGAGTGTGGGGCGGTAGGGGCGTGTGATAGAGCCGTGTGCGGGAGGCGAGACGCGTCAGTAGGGGATGCCCAGCAAGGAGTGCTGTAGGCCACTCGCCTCACTCGCATATATATATTATGCCTCACCCTCCCTCCCTCCCTCTCCACTCTCCGTCCCTCCCTCTGACTGCCGACACTCTCCCCTCCCCGTCCCTCCTCCTCCCCACCCAATGCCGGCTGTAAGATAATGCACCGTCCAGGTCTTACACAAGTAAATGTAATCCCTAAACACCTCCCTCCCCCTCACACCCTCTGTAATACAGCACCCTCTTCCATCATCGTGCGTGGGAGGGGACAACGCCACGCCACGCCCTTTCCCTCCGTGTCTCCTTCACCAGTGTGTTGGCGTCAGGGAGGGGTTCCTACAGGTGCCATCTCGACCCCTCTTTTGTTGTTATTAGGTCTCGGCGAGTCTGGCCAGCGTATGCAGGTCGTCTGCGTCATACACAGTACGCAGAAGACTGAGCGAGATTAGATTCTGCCGAAAGTGGAATTGATATTTCTCTCTCTCTCTCTCTCTCTCTCTCTCTCTCTCTCTCTCTCTCTCTCGTTGTATATATATAGAAAAGAGAGATAGTATTTGGTGTGTGTGTGTGTAATTATTACCTATTTGTACTGTACTGGGAGGGGATTGTGCACCTTTGGGGCCCCATTTCTTGAAGATTCTCCGTCATACAACTACTTGAATTGCCTTATGATGTTTATAATGACCATAATATATCATTTTATGCCATTCGTCCCCCTTCCCCCCATTCTTATACCATAAAAGTACTTCCTCACATTTTCTTTTTTGAAGTTTCTTGCTTGATTTCACTTTATGTTCTCTCGTTGCTTTATCCCCACATCTTTCAAATATTTTCTGGATCTGGTTTAAAAACTTAAAGGCTTTGATCAAATCGCCCCTTACTCTTTCTTCTTCGTAGGTGGACAAATTTAAATTCTCTATCCTTTCCCCTTGATCTCTCTTCATGTTGGTACCATTTCTGTTGGTCTCCTCCGTATACCTTCTCTATTAGCTCTTTGTGCTTCTTTAGGTGGGATGAGCAAAGTTTGAGGAGCATTTTCTATCTTTCATCTCGTATTTTGATGTGAAGGGCTTGCTGAATAATTCCTTAAACGTATCCTTGATTGTCATTCTAAAATTTGCCAGAAGACAGTTGATCTTAACTCCCTTCATGTGAAACTCTGGCAACAAGATGGGTTAAAAAAAACAAAAAAACTCAAGTCTTCCTTACACATGAATTCCCGCAGCTCGTTTTCTACCAGATGATAATCATGTCGAGGCCTTTCTCTTATTCTCTGCGTCCTGTCCTCATTTAGTTATATTTACATGGGGTTTGAACTGCATCTACTATTAGATCAGCTTTGGAGTCTTTCAGGTTTCCATTCTTTCCGTCTTTTCACTCGCTTAATGATCTCTGCGTCATCTGCAAACAAAGGCAGGCAGGAGTCTCTACCTCCAGGCGGTGCGTCTACATAGATCAAGAAGATGGATGGTCCCAGGACAGAAGCCTGCGGCACGCTGCTGGTCACCTCGACCCCTCTTGTATAACTTATCCTTCGAGGGAGTTTCTTCCTTTATTCCTACCTGGAGACCCAGTTTCTCAATCAGCTTCTCATGCGGTGCAGTGTCATGCTTTCTGGCAGTCCAGATACAGTCAGTCTACCCAGCTTCCCTTTTTATCTCCGACAGAGCTCTCACTCTCGTAGAAATCTAAGAGTTTGTTTTTCGCTTGACCTCATCTCCCTAAAACCCTACTGTCTCTCACTTACGTAAATTCTCCGCTGCAGGAAATCATCCACTTGCTTCCTAATGATCTTTACCATAACCATACAGACCACAGTGGTCAGTTAGACCGACCTGTAGGTCAGTGGCTGTTCCAGTTCGTCTTCTTAATAGGTAGTTTGGCCATTTTTCATATCTTCTGGGCTCTGGCTCTCGGCAGCCAGCGACGTCTTAAGCAGTATTTCAAGGGGGTTTGTCTATTGTATCTGCACACATCTTCAGCACGTGTGTGTGTGTGTGTGTGTGTGTGTGTGTGTGTGTGTGTGTGTGTGTGTAATTATGTATTTGTGATTTCATAATTGCATTGTACTATCAAACAACTTTTTAAGCTCTGTCTTCTCGTCTCATTTACAGAGATTTTCTATGGGACTCCTGCAGCGCTTGGGAAGCCAGCCACGTCCACTAAGCGGGAAGACTACGTCAATGAGAACGATGATGTGGTGTGATGTTAGCACATAACAAGTGGTGAATGGGTAAGTGTCCTATGTCTTTAGGGCCATAGTTGTGTGATGGGGACCCACGAAGGGTTTCCTGATTATGCTGAGATGGTTTTTGTTCTAATGTTTGAGAGAAAGCAGTGTCAAATGCTTTCTGGCAGTCCAGATACAGGCAGTCTACCCAGCTTTCCTTTTTCTCTGCGACAGAGCTCACTCTCTCGTAGAAATCTAAGAGTTTTTTTTTTCGCATGACCTCATCTCCCTAAAACCCTACTGTCTCTCACTTACGTAAATTCTCCGCTGCAGGAAATCATCCACTTGCTTCCTAATGATCTTTACCATAACCATACAGACCACAGTGGTCAGTTAGACCGACCTGTAGGTCAGTGGCTGTTCCAGTTCGTCTTCTTAATAGGTAGTTTGGCCATTTTTCATACCTTGTGTGCTCTGGCTCTCGGCAGCCAGCGACGTCTTAAGCAGTATTTCAAGGGGGTTTGTCTATTGTATCTGCACACATCTTTAGCACGTGTGTGTGTGTGTGTAATTATGTATTTGTGATTTCATAATTGTATAGTACTATCAAACAACTTTTTAAGCTCTGTCTTCTCGTCACATTTACAGAGATTTTCGCTGGGACTCCTGCAGCGCTTGGGAAGCCAGCCACGTCCCCTAAGTGGGAAGACTGTGTCATGGAGAACGATGATGTGGTCTGGTGGTAGCTCATAACAAGTGATGAAGGGGTAAGTGTAGAACTCCCTCCCTCTTCTGTATAAGACACACACACACACACACACACACACACACACACACACACACACACACACACACACACGCAATGGCTAGTATGGAAAAAGGGTACATTGACTGACATTTTGTGAACACAATGATTAACATGTTAAAAAGTAGTTACACGTTCCATTCTATATATATATATATATATATATATATATATATATATATATTTATTTTTGCTTTGTTGCTGTCTCCCGCGTTTGCGAGGTAGCGCAAGGAAACAGACGAAAGAAATGGCCCAACCCACCCCCATACACATGTATATACATACATGTCCCCACACGCAAATATACATACCCATACATCTCAATGTACACATATATATATACACACAGACATATACATATATACACATGCACACAATTCACAGTCTGCCTTTATTCATTCCCATCGCCACCCCGCCACACATGGAATAACTTCCCCCTCCCCCCTCATGTGTGCGAGGTAGCGCTAGGAAAAGACAACAAAGGCCCCATTCGTTCACACTCAGTCTCTAGCTGTCATGCAATAATGCTCGAAACCACAGCTCCCTTCCACATCCTGGCCCAACAGAACTTTCCATGGTTTACCCCAGACGCTTCACATGCCCTGATTCAATCCATTGACAGCACGTCGACCCCGGTATACCACATCGATCCAATTCACTCTATTCCTTGCACGCCTTTCACCCTCCTGCATGTGGCCCCGATCACTCAAAATCTTTTTCACTCCATCTTTCCACCTCCAATTTGGTCTCCCACTTCTCGTTCCCTCCACCTCCGACACATATATCCTCTTGGTCAATCTTTCCTCACTCATTCTCTCCATGTGCCCAAACCATTTCAAAACACCCTCTTCTGCTCTCTCAACCACGCTCTTCTTATTTCCACACATCTCTCTTACCCTTACATTACTTACTCGATCAAACCACCTCACACCACATATTGTCCTCAAACATCTCATTTCCAGCACATCCACCCTCCTGCGCACAACTCTATCCATAGCCCACGCCTCGCAACCATACAACATTGTTGGAACCACTATTCCTTCAAACATACCCATTTTTGCTTTCCGAGATAATATTCTCGACTTCCACACATTCTTCAAGGCTCCCAGGATTTTCGTCCCCTCCCCCACCCTATGATTCACTTCCGCTTCCATGGTTCCATCCGCTGCCAGAGCCACTCCCAGATATCTAAAACACTTTACTTCCTCCAGTTTTTCTCCATTCAAACTTACCTCCCAATTGACTTGACCCTCAACCCTACTGTACCTGATAACCTTGCTCTTATTCACATTTACTCTTAACTTTCTTCTTTCACACACTTTACCAAACTCAGTCACCAGCTTCTGCAGTTTCTCACATGAATCAGCCACCAGCGCTGTATCATCAGCGAACAACAGACTCACTTCCCAAGCTCTCTCATCCCCAACAGACTGCATACTTGCCCCTCTTTCCAAAACTCTTGCATTCACCTCCCTAACAACCCCATCCATAAACAAATTAAACAACCATGGAGACATCACACACCCCTGCCGCAAACGTACATTCACTGAGAACCAATCACTTTCCTCTCTTCCTACACGTACACATGCCTTACATCCTCGATAAAAACTTTTCACTGCTTCTAACAACTTGGCTCCCACACCATATATTCTTAGTACCTTCCACAGAGCATCTCTATCAGCTCTATCATATGCCTTCTCTAGATCCATAAATGCTACATACAAATCCATTTGCTTTTCTAAGTATTTCTCACATACATTCTTCAAAGCAAACACCTGATCCACACATCCTCTACCACTTCTGAAACCACACTGCTCTTCCCCAACCTGATGCTCTGTACATGCCTTCACCCGCTCAATCAATACCCTCCCATATAATTTACCTGGAATACTCGACAAAATTATACCTCTGAAATTTGAGCACTCACTCTTATCCCCTTTGCCTTTATACAATGGCACTATGCACGCATTCCGCCAATCCCCAGGCACCTCACCATGAATCATACATACATTAAATATATATATATATATATATATATATATATTTATTTATTTTTGCTTTGTTGCTGTCTCCCGCGTTTGCGAGGTAGCGCAAGGAAACAGATAAAAGAAATGGCCCAACCCAACCCCATAGACATATATATACATACATGTCCCCACACGCAAATATACATACCCATACATCTCAATGTAAACATATATATATACACACAGACATATACATATATACACATGCACACAAATTCACACTGTCTGCCTTTATTCATTCCCATCGCCACCCCGCCACACATGGAATAACTTCCCCCTCCCCCTCATGTGTGCGAGGTAGCGCTAGGAAAAGACAACAAAGGCCCCATTCGTTCACACTCAGTCTCTAGCTGTCATGCAATAATGCTCGAAACCACAGCTCCCTTCCACATCCTGGCCCAACAGAACTTTCCATGGTTTACCCCAGACGCTTCACATGCCCTGATTCAATCCATTGACAGCACGTCGACCCCGGTATACCACATCGATCCAATTCACTCTATTCCTTGCACGCCTTTCACCCTCCTGCATGTGGCCCCGATCACTCAAAATCTTTTTCACTCCATCTTTCCACCTCCAATTTGGTCTCCCACTTCTCGTTCCCTCCACCTCCGACACATATATCCTCTTGGTCAATCTTTCCTCACTCATTCTCTCCATGTGCCCAAACCATTTCAAAACACCCTCTTCTGCTCTCTCAACCACGCTCTTCTTATTTCCACACATCTCTCTTACCCTTACATTACTTACTCGATCAAACCACCTCACACCACATATTGTCCTCAAACATCTCATTTCCAGCACATCCACCCTCCTGCGCACAACTCTATCCATAGCCCACGCCTCGCAACCATACAACATTGTTGGAACCACTATTCCTTCAAACATACCCATTTTTGCTTTCCGAGATAATATTCTCGACTTCCACACATTCTTCAAGGCTCCCAGGATTTTCGTCCCCTCCCCCACCCTATGATTCACTTCCGCTTCCATGGTTCCATCCGCTGCCAGAGCCACTCCCAGATATCTAAAACACTTTACTTCCTCCAGTTTTTCTCCATTCAAACTTACCTCCCAATTGACTTGACCCTCAACCCTACTGTACCTGATAACCTTGCTCTTATTCACATTTACTCTTAACTTTCTTCTTTCACACACTTTACCAAACTCAGTCACCAGCTTCTGCAGTTTCTCACATGAATCAGCCACCAGCGCTGTATCATCAGCGAACAACAGACTCACTTCCCAAGCTCTCTCATCCCCAACAGACTGCATACTTGCCCCTCTTTCCAAAACTCTTGCATTCACCTCCCTAACAACCCCATCCATAAACAAATTAAACAACCATGGAGACTTCACACACCCTTGCCGCAAACGTACATTCACTGAGAACCAATCACTTTCCTCTCTTCCTACACGTACACATGCCTTACATCCTCGATAAAAACTTTTCACTGCTTCTAACAACTTGGCTCCCACACCATATATTCTTAGTACCTTCCACAGAGCATCTCTATCAGCTCTATCATATGCCTTCTCTAGATCCATAAATGCTACATACAAATCCATTTGCTTTTCTAAGTATTTCTCACATACATTCTTCAAAGCAAACACCTGATCCACACATCCTCTACCACTTCTGAAACCACACTGCTCTTCCCCAACCTGATGCTCTGTACATGCCTTCACCCGCTCAATCAATACCCTCCCATATAATTTACCTGGAATACTCGACAAAATTATACCTCTGAAATTTGAGCACTCACTCTTATCCCCTTTGCCTTTATACAATGGCACTATGCACGCATTCCGCCAATCCCCAGGCACCTCACCATGAATCATACATACATTAAATAACCTTACCAACCAGTTAACAATACAGTCACCCCCTTTTTTAGTAAATTCCAATGCAATACCATCCAAACCTGCTGCCTTGCCGGCTTTCATCTTCCGCAAAGCTTTTACTACCTCCTCTCTCTCTCTCTCTCTCTCTCTCTCTCTCTATATATATATATATATATATATATATATATATATATATATATAGAGAGAGAGAGAGAGAGAGAGAGAGAGAGAAGACTAGCGTTTGTATATGGCTTGTTTCCCGACGTGAGAAATAGGTGTCTCTGTAGCGTGTATAGGCCCCGGTCTTCTGCTTGTCTTTCACCAGCGCCTCGCTGGAGACCTACCTGGCGAAGGTGTACCACAGCCTCTCCTGCAGGAGTGGTTCATTCCCCGTTGTTCTCTGAAAAGCTCGTTGTGTGGCCTTGTATACGAACGCTGTTGGACCACGCGACCTTCATCTGTTTCTGTTGGATGGTTTGGGGCGTGGCAGTCATTAATCCACTAGTGGTATTGACAGGCGTGGTATTCGACCCGTGGTATTCGACCCAGTGGCATCGCTAGGCGTGGTAGTCGACCCGTGGCATAGCTTGGCGTAGTATTGGACCAGTGGCATCGCTAGGCGTGGTAGTCGACTAGTGGCATCGCTAGGCGTGGTAGTCGACCCAGTGGCATCGCTAGGCGTGGTATTCGACCCGTGGCATCGCTAGGCACAGTATTCGACCAGTGGCATCACTAGGCGTGGTATTCGACCACTATCTCTCCTAGGCGCGGTATTCGATCCGTGTCTCCCCCAGGCGCGATATTCGACCCGTGGCTTCCCCAGGCCTGGCACTCGACCCGTGGCTTCCCCAGGCCTGGCATTCGACCCGTGGCTTCCCAAGGCAGTGTTCTGGGGGTTAGAGCAACGTCGTAATTCTCTTTCAGTATAGACAAGTTCCTTATGCATCTGTCGACCTTATCGCCGGGGGCATGGGAATGCTAAACCTCTCCAATCATAGAGGGGCGAAATGCCCGGGGATGGGACTGTGAAATTCGGCCATTTGTGCCGACGGCGTTTAGAACGCGAGAGAGAGAGAGAGAGAGAGAGAGAGAGAGAGAGAGAGAGAGAGAGAGAGAGAGAGAGAGAGAGAGAGGGGGAGAGTTGTTGGGGATATTAGGTCATGAATGAAGTTGTGGAACGTCGGAGGGGGAGGGGGACGAGGGGGGGACGTTGGGGAGGGAGGAGGAGAGGAAGAGAGGGGGGGGGAGGGGGGGGGGGGACCGGAAGACCTTGTCGGGCCTCGACTGACGACGATCCTCCCTCCTCCTCCTCCTCCTTCTTCCCCACCCCCCAAGCCCCCGCGTGCCCCGCCCCGCCCCGCCACCCCCCGCCCACCCACAAGGCGTAGAAAAACCTGGAGGGGAATAAAAAAAAAGGTGGGGGATGTTTGAATCTTGTCCTTGCGAGGTCCGCGATCCTCTTCCTCCTCTTCCTCCTCCTCTTCCTCCTCCTCTTCCTCTTCCACCTCCTCCTCGTCCTCTTCCTCCTCCACCTCCTCCTCGTCCTCTTCCTCCTCGTCCTCTTCCTCCTCCTCTTCCTCCTCCTCTTCTTCCTCCTCCTCCTCCTCCTCCACCTCTTCCTCCTCGTCGTCCTCCTCCCCTTCCTCCTCCTCCTCCTCCTCCTCCTCCTCCTCCTCGCCACGAGGCCGCTGCTGAAACCAGATTATCCCTTATACATCAGAGGCCAACGAGGGAGGCATCCTGGGGTCGGCCCACCCCTCGGTGGGTGGGTGGGTGGGTCGGTAGGGTCGTTGGGGTCGGCCCACTCCATCATCAATGCCGCTTCCTCGGTGGGTGGGTGGGTCGGGTCGGGTCGGGTCGACCCACTTCGTCATCAATGCTGCTTCCTCGGTGGGTGAATCGGGTCGGGTCATGTTGGCCCACTCCATCATCAATTCCGCTTCCTCGGTGGGTGGGTGGGTGGGTCGGGTCGGGTCGGCCCACTCCATCATCAATGCCGCTTCCTCGGTGGGTGGGTGGGTCGGTCGGGTCGGGTCGGGTCGACCCACTTCGTCGTCATCACCCACCGCATCCTCGACCAACTTTGGCTGCTCAATGTCGACCTTCGCTGAATACCCCGACCCCGACCCCGACGCTTGCGGCAGCGGCGCCTCGCGCCGCCTGCGGCCGTCACGACGAAAATCTAGACGGATACAGAGGCCGTGTGACGGTCTAAGTGACGCAGACGGAGACGCGTTGTGTCGAACACGACAGTTTTGTCTCTGAGCACGACGGTACGTACGACGCTTGAGCACGACGTTACGACGCTTGAGCACGGCGTTACGACGCTTGAGCACGGCGTTACGGCGCTTGAGCACGACGGTACGACGCTTGAGCACAACTGTACGACGCTTGAGCACGACGGTACGACGCTTGAGCACGACGGTACGGCCCTTGAGCACGACGGTACGACCCTTGAGAACGACGGTACCGGCCTTGGATCGTACCGTCGTCGTCCAAGGGTCGTATCGGCGTCGTCCAAGGGTCGTACCGGCGTCGTCCTAGGGTCGTACCGTCGTGGAAGTATAAAGAACTAATGGAGATGGTCCAGAGGAGGACAGAGAATGGTACAAGAATTTAAAGAGCCCACTGTGGAAGAGAGTAGAGTAAGGGGTGACGATCACAACCTTTTCTTTAATGGAAGAGAGGAGAGTGAGGGGTGACCTGATCACAGCCTTAATGGAAGAGAGAAGAGTAAGGGCTGACCGAATCACATACTTTTTTAATGGAAGACAGAAGAGTGAGGGGCGACTTGATCACAACTTTTTAAAGTTTTTAAACCAGAAAAATGTGGGGATGAAACAACCAGAGGATATAATAACATGAAATATAACTACGAACTTGATAGAAAAGATGAAATAGACTGAATAAATGAAACAGTGAATGTGGTAATTACACACACACACACACACACACACACACACACACACACACACACACACACACACACAGGATTTCGTAACAAAGTCCTGAAGGAAGTAAAGAGAAAATATTAAGATCAGGAGATAGGGTCAGGAACAGCTACTGTCCTGCAGGATACTGAAGGAACGCCCAACTTGCGTCCCTTGACGATCGAGGACGTGTTCCCTGCCGAAGGGCTTCTTCCTCCTCCTCCTCCTGCCGAAGGGCTTATTCCTCCTCCTACTTCTGCCGAAGGGCTTCCTCCTCCTCCTGCCGAAGGGCTTCTTCCTCCTCCTGCCGAAGGGCTTCTTCCTCCTCCTCCTCCTCCTCCTCCTCCTCCTGCCGAAGGGCTTCCTCTTCCTCCTCCTCGTTCCTCCTCTCTGCCTTTGGGAGAGCAAGAAGGATTGCTTCCTTGTGTGTGCGTGTCTGTGTCTGTGTGTGTGTGTGTGTGTGTCTGTGTGTGTGTGTGTGTGTCTGTGTGTGTCTAGGATGTTTATTTTGGGTGATTTGCTGTTTCTTTTTCTTCGTAATGTTTCAGACTTGAGCGGTGTCGTGAGCGGGTCTTTTAGAGTAGATAGATGCGAGGAAATATGAAATTTGGAGTAACCTTTCCAACCCATCAAAAAAAAAAAAAAAAAAAAGGTTGCATGTTTGATGAGTGGTTTACGAGCGCTCGTCGCCCTCATGGATCGTACACTTTTTTTCATTAAACTTCATATATTTACCATTTGATTTCACTCGCATATGTATAGGCTCGTCATTTCTAAATGCCTCAAATGCATCAAGGTTTTAGAGAGGGTTAGATTTAGAGGGAGACGGATTTGACAAGTTTTATTTTTCATTTTGTGAGAACTTGTACAAGCCATGGGTCATACATAATACAGGGTATACATGGGACATGAATACAGGCAATTTGGACCACAAACCAACACACGCACACACCTTCCTTACACATGTAGAATTGACGTACACACACACACACACCGTTTGGAGAGCGACACACCCCCTTTGGAGAGCAATTCCCCCCCCCTTCCCCTTTTGGAGAGCGACCCACCCCCTTTGGACACCAAGCCCCCCTCCCCTTTTGGAGAGCGACGACCCCCCCCCTCCCTCTTTGGAGAGCGACCCTGTCATATATAATGACCTATCTCCTTTGACCTCTGACCTCTGTTGACTGGCCGAATGGTTACACGTGTTCAACTGGAGGACTAACTGGTCTACGCAATGACAGATATTCCTGGAAACGATATTACTCACTTGTATATTCCTCTTGCCTGTGGTGGAGGAGAGAGGGAGGAATATCACTCTGTGTGTGTGTGTGTGTGTGTGTGTGTGTGTATTTGCTTCATGTGCCTTGCGCTAATGTTCGCTTTGTAGGTATGAGAATATTGTGGTTGGGTTGTGGAGTAATATTAAGAATATTGTGGTAGGGTTGTGGAGTAATATTGGTATAAGAATATTGGTATAGTGCCACCTACTGTTGTATAGTGTCACCTGCTGTTGTATAGTGCCACCTACTGTTGTATAGTGCCACCTACTGTTGTATAGTGCCACCTACTGTTGTATAGTGCCACCTACTGTTGTATAGTGCCACCTACTGTTGTATAGTGCCACCTACTGTTGTATAGTGCCACCTACTGTTGTATAGTGCCACCTGCTGTTGTATAGTGCCACCTACTGTTGTATAGTGCCACCTGTTGTTGTATAGTGCCACCTACTGTTGTATAGTGCCACCTGCTGTTGTGTAGTGCCACCTACTGTTGTATAGTGCCACCTACTGTTGTATAGTTCCACCTGCTGTTGTATAGTGCCAGTAAGAACCCGTCTCCTGAAGGTGATCTTGAATGACGAGTCATTAGGGTCTATTTCCAGTGTGAGATGATCCACTTAACGTCCTTATGAGCCACTCTTGATGGCCATTCGCCGGACTTCTCCACATCCTGCTCCTCCTCCTCCTCCTCCTCCTCCAACCTCAGCCTCGACCTCCTCCTCCACCTCCTCCTCTACCTCCTCCTCCTCCTCCTCCTCCTCCTCCTCAGCTAGTCACCCTAGACTTGACAGATGTTCCAGGTCGAAGGTTTACCTGTTGTAGTTTCGATGGTTTACATTTTGTCCTCGGTTTACACTAGGGGTAATCCTTGGTTTACACCTTGGGTTGGTTTACACCTTGGGATGGTTAGTGCTAAGGGAGTGAATCCATGGTTTACACTTGTGACGGTTTACACCTTGAAGTGGTTTACACCTTGAAGTGGTTTACACCTTGAAGTGGTTTACACTTTGGGATGGTTTACACCTTGAAGTGGTTTACACCTTGAGATGGTTTACATCTTAAGATGGTTTACATCTTGAGATGGTTTACATCTTAAGATGGTTTACATCCTGAGATGGTTTACACCTTGGTCAAAGCCCCTCCCCCTTTCCTCTGTCAGTAAAGAGGGTTGTTGGAGGGTCGTTAGCGCTCGATATCATAAGGTCTTTCGCTCGTTGACGTTGAACCTACCTTAAAAGACATGGGCGTCCCCAAGATATACGCCTGACGGGGAATGTCAGACGAAGGCGTCAATGGCGTATATCTTATCTCCTGACGCATTACAGCATCTAAGTCTTATCACATATATACGTCTACTGTATAACTAACTCGTGTATGATACAGTATACTGTATGTTAAGATACAACTGGGCCAAGACGGTGTGAGGAAGAGTCGCCCTTCGTGCATTCATCGTCGAAGTCCCCGACATATGAGGAATGAATATGAAAAAAAATGAATGAAAAGGTGATAAGGTGGTATGGCTTAGATAAGGTGATAAGGTCATGTGGCTCAGATAAGGTGGCATGCCTCAGATAAGGTGATAGGGTGGCATGGCTCAGATAAGGTGATGTGTTATGGCTTAGATAAGGTGATAAGGTGGCATGGCTCAGATAAGGTGATGTGTTATGGCTTAGATAAGGTGATAAGGTGGCATGGCTCAGATAAGGTGATGTGGCATAGCTCAGATAAGGTGATAAGGTGGTATGGCTTAGATAAGGTGATAAGGTCATGTGGCTCAGATAAGGTGATAAGGTAGCATGGCTCAGATAAGGTGATAAGGTGGTATGGCTCAGATAAGGTGATGTGGTATGGCTTAGATAAGGTGATAAGGTCATATGGCTCAGATAAGGCGATAAGGTCGTATGGCTCAGATAAGGTGATAAGGTGGCATGGCTCAGATAAGATAAGGTGGCAAGGCTTAGATAAGGTGATAAGGTCGTATGGCTCAGATAAGGTGATAAGGTCGTATGGCTCAGATAAGGTGAGAAGGTGGCATGGCTCAGATAAGGTGATAAGGTCATGTGGCTCAGATAAGGTGATAAGGTCGTATGGCTCAGATAAGGTGATAAGGTGGTATGGCTCAGATAAGGTGATAAGGTGGCATGGCTCAGATAAGGTGATAAGGTGGCATGGCTCAGATAAGGTGATAAGGTGGCATGGCTCAGATAAGGTGATAAGGTCATGTGGCTCAGATAAGGTGATAAGGTGGCATGGCTCAGATAAGGTGATAAGGTCATGTGGCTCAGATAAGGTGATAAGGTCATGTGGCTCAGATAAGGTGATAAGGTCATGTGGCTCAGATAAGGTGATAAGGTGGTATGGCTCAGATAAGGTGATAAGGTCATGTGGCTCAGATAAGGTGATAAGGTCATGTGGCTCAGATAAGGTGATAAGGTGGTATGGCTTAGATAAGGTGATAAGGTGGCATGGCTCAGATAAGGTGATAAGGTGGTATGGCTCAGATAAGGTGATAAGGTGGCATGGCTCAGATAAGGTGATAAGGTCATGTGGCTCAGATAAGGTGATAAGGTCATGTGGCTCAGATAAGGTGATAAGGTGGTATGGCTTAGATAAGGTGATAAGGTGGTATGGCTCAGATAAGGTGATAAGGTGGTATGGCTCAGATAAGGTGATAAGGTCATGTGGCTCAGATAAGGTGATAAGGTGGTATGGCTTAGATAAGGTGATAAGGTGGCATGGCTCAGATAAGGTGATAAGGTGGTATGGCTTAGATAAGGTGATAAGGTGGTATGGCTTAGATAAGGTGATAAGGTCGTATGGCTCAGATAAGGTGATGTGTTATGGCTTAGATAAGGTGATAAGGTGGTATGGCTCAGATAAGGTGATAAGGTCGTATGGCTCAGATAAGGTGATGTGTTATGGCTTAGATAAGGTGATAAGGTGGTATGGCTTAGATAAGGTGATAAGGTCGTATGGCTCAGATAAGGTGATAAGGTCGTATGGCTCAGATAAGGTGATAAGGTGGTATGGCTTAGATAAGGTGATAAGGTGGTATGGCTCAGATAAGGTGATGTGTTATGGCTTAGATAAGGTGATAAGGTGGCATGGCTCAGATAAGGTGATAAGGTCGTATGGCTCAGATAAGGTGATAAGGTGGTATGGCTTAGATAAGGTGATAAGGTGGTATGGCTCAGATAAGGTGATGTGTTATGGCTTAGATAAGGTGATAAGGTCATGTGGCTCAGATAAGGTGATAAGGTCATGTGGCTCAGATAAGGTGATAAGGTGGCATGGCTCAGATAAGGTGATAAGGTGGTATGGCTTAGATAAGGTGATAAGGTCATGTGGCTCAGATAAGGTGATAAGGTGGCATGGCTCAGATAAGGTGATAAGGTCATGTGGCTCAGATAAGGTGATAAGGTGGCATGGCTCAGATAAGGTGATAAGGTCATGTGGCTCAGATAAGGTGATAAGGTCGTATGGCTCAGATAAGGTGATAAGGTGGTATGGCTTAGATAAGGTGATAAGGTGGTATGGCTTAGATAAGGTGATAAGGTGGCATGGCTCAGATAAGGTGATAAGGTCATGTGGCTCAGATAAGGTGATAAGGTGGTATGGCTCAGATAAGGTGATAAGGTGGTATGGCTTAGATAAGGTGATAAGGTCGTATGGCTCAGATAAGGTGATAAGGTCGTATGGCTCAGATAAGGTGATAAGGTCGTATGGCTCAGATAAGGTGATAAGGTCGTATGGCTCAGATAAGGTGATAAGGTCGTATGGCTCAGATAAGGTGATAAGGTCGTATGGCTCAGATAAGGTGATAAGGTCGTATGGCTCAGATAAGGTGATAAGGTCGTATGGCTCAGATAAGGTGATAAGGTCATGTGGCTCAGATAAGGTGATAAGGTCATGTGGCTCAGATAAGGTGATAAGGTCGTATGGCTCAGATAAGGTGATAAGGTGGCATGGCTCAGATAAGGTGATAAGGTGGTATGGCTCAGATAAGGTGATAAGGTGGTATGGCTTAGATAAGGTGATGTGTTATGGCTTAGATAAGGTGATAAGGTGGTATGGCTTAGATAAGGTGATAAGGTGGTATGGCTTAGATAAGGTGATAAGGTCATGTGGCTCAGATAAGGTGATAAGGTCGTATGGCTCAGATAAGGTGATAAGGTGGTATGGCTTAGATAAGGTGATAAGGTGGTATGGCTTAGATAAGGTGATAAGGTCATGTGGCTCAGATAAGGTGATAAGGTCATGTGGCTCAGATAAGGTGATAAGGTGGTATGGCTTAGATAAGGTGATAAGGTCATGTGGCTCAGATAAGGTGATAAGGTCGTATGGCTCAGATAAGGTGATAAGGTGGTATGGCTCAGATAAGGTGATAAGGTGGTATGGCTTAGATAAGGTGATAAGGTCATGTGGCTCAGATAAGGTGATAAGGTCATGTGGCTCAGATAAGGTGATAAGGTCGTATGGCTCAGATAAGGTGATAAGGTGGTATGGCTTAGATAAGGTGATAAGGTCGTATGGCTCAGATAAGGTGATGTGTTATGGCTTAGATAAGGTGATAAGGTCATGTGGCTCAGATAAGGTGATGTGTTATGGCTTAGATAAGGTGATAAGGTCATGTGGCTCAGATAAGGTGATAAGGTCGTATGGCTCAGATAAGGTGATAAGGTCGTATGGCTCAGATAAGGTGATGTGTTATGGCTTAGATAAGGTGATAAGGTCGTATGGCTCAGATAAGGTGATGTGTTATGGCTTAGATAAGGTGATAAGGTCGTATGGCTCAGATAAGGTGATAAGGTCGTATGGCTCAGATAAGGTGATAAGGTCATGTGGCTCAGATAAGGTGATAAGGTCATGTGGCTCAGATAAGGTGATAAGGTCGTATGGCTCAGATAAGGTGATGTGTTATGGCTTAGATAAGGTGATAAGGTCATGTGGCTCAGATAAGGTGATAAGGTCGTATGGCTCAGATAAGGTGATAAGGTGGTATGGCTCAGATAAGGTGATGTGTTATGGCTTAGATAAGGTGATAAGGTCATGTGGCTCAGATAAGGTGATGTGTTATGGCTTAGATAAGGTGATAAGGTGGCATGGCTCAGATAAGGTGATGTGTTATGGCTTAGATAAGGTGATAAGGTCATGTGGCTCAGATAAGGTGATAAGGTCATGTGGCTCAGATAAGGTGATAAGGTGGTATGGCTTAGATAAGGTGATAAGGTGGCATGGCTCAGATAAGGTGATAAGGTGGCATGGCTCAGATAAGGTGATAAGGTCATGTGGCTCAGATAAGGTGATGTGTTATGGCTTAGATAAGGTGATAAGGTGGTATGGCTTAGATAAGGTGATAAGGTGGTATGGCTCAGATAAGGTGATAAGGTCATGTGGCTCAGATAAGGTGATAAGGTGGCATGGCTCAGATAAGGTGATAAGGTGGTATGGCTTAGATAAGGTGATAAGGTCATGTGGCTCAGATAAGGTGATGTGTTATGGCTTAGATAAGGTGATAAGGTCGTATGGCTCAGATAAGGTGATAAGGTCATGTGGCTCAGATAAGGTGATAAGGTCATGTGGCTCAGATAAGGTGATAAGGTGGCATGGCTCAGATAAGGTGATAAGGTCATGTGGCTCAGATAAGGTGATAAGGTGGTATGGCTCAGATAAGGTGATAAGGTCATGTGGCTCAGATAAGGTGATAAGGTCATGTGGCTCAGATAAGGTGATAAGGTGGCATGGCTCAGATAAGGTGATAAGGTCGTATGGCTCAGATAAGGTGATAAGGTGGTATGGCTCAGATAAGGTGATAAGGTCATGTGGCTCAGATAAGGTGATAAGGTGGTATGGCTCAGATAAGGTGATAAGGTCATGTGGCTCAGATAAGGTGATAAGGTCATGTGGCTCAGATAAGGTGATAAGGTCATGTGGCTCAGATAAGGTGATAAGGTCATGTGGCTCAGATAAGGTGATAAGGTGGCATGGCTCAGATAAGGTGATAAGGTCATGTGGCTCAGATAAGGTGATAAGGTGGCATGGCTCAGATAAGGTGATAAGGTCATGTGGCTCAGATAAGGTGATAAGGTCATGTGGCTCAGATAAGGTGATAAGGTCATGTGGCTCAGATAAGGTGATAAGGTGGTATGGCTTAGATAAGGTGATAAGGTCATGTGGCTCAGATAAGGTGATAAGGTCATGTGGCTCAGATAAGGTGATAAGGTCATGTGGCTCAGATAAGGTGATAAGGTCGTATGGCTCAGATAAGGTGATAAGGTCATGTGGCTCAGATAAGGTGATGTGTTATGGCTTAGATAAGGTGATAAGGTCATGTGGCTCAGATAAGGTGATAAGGTCATGTGGCTCAGATAAGGTGATAAGGTGGCATGGCTCAGATAAGGTGATGTGTTATGGCTTAGATAAGGTGATAAGGTGGTATGGCTTAGATAAGGTGATAAGGTCGTATGGCTCAGATAAGGTGATAAGGTCATGTGGCTCAGATAAGGTGATAAGGTGGTATGGCTTAGATAAGGTGATAAGGTGGTATGGCTTAGATAAGGTGATAAGGTCATGTGGCTCAGATAAGGTGATGTGTTATGGCTTAGATAAGGTGATAAGGTGGCATGGCTCAGATACTAGCTTAAAGAGGCGTCGTATTCGAGAGTCGTACCAACTTACAGCTCGTCACAATCTTGTCGTATTCGAGGGTCGTACCATCGTGCCAACAGACCACATATCGTCAGCTATTGACTCGAAAACCTAAAAAAATTCAAATATATCAAAAAATATATCTTTCTTCCCTTTGAGCTTTAACAGCTGTTTCAAGTCTGGTTTTTTTTTTTTAACATATCTGCTACATCTTTGTATCACAGCTTAATTATACCACTAAATGATAATCATACCAGTAAATGATGATTATTTTCATGGGGGATTAAAAGAAAGGAAAAAAGGAGGCTTCTGTTTGTATGTTGTAACGCTTTACAACAACAGTGGCTGTTGTGTTCCTCCACAACCATTTCCAAGTAAAGAAATGTGGTTCACATCTCCTCAACTGAAGCACTAGTGTTGTTGGCCTTATGTCTTATACCCTGTGTGTATGTGTGGGTACATTGTCTGGCCGTCTTGCAGCAGTATGTGTATGTGTGAGTATACTTAATAAGTGTACTTGGATATACAGCCACACATTTTGTCTGGCCGTCTTGCAGTAGTATGTGTATGTGTGAGTATACTTAATAAGTGTACTTAGATAAACAGACACACATTTTGATTGGACGTCTTACAGTATTATGTGTATGTGTGAGTATACTTGATAAGTGTACTTAGATAAACAGACACATTTTGTCTGGCCGTCTTGCAGCAGTATGTGTATGTGTGAGTATACTTAAGTGTACTTGGATAAACAGACACACATTTTGTCTGGACGTCTTGCAGCAGTATGTGTATGTGCGAGTATACTTAATAAGTGTACTTAGATAAACAGACATTTTAGTCATTAAGTAAACAGATATATAAGTAGGGAGATAGGGAGCTATATAGATAGATATATGTCGGTCAAAGTAGATATTTTTTCGATAGATAGTTGTCATTTATCATTTTGTTCATTTTTCCTGTAGTTTTGCAAATTGCATCGACGTTTTCGTAACTGGAGATAATTAAATTCTAAACAAGTTTGGTTAGAAATTTAGTAGATCTATCAGTATAATGTTTTAACGAAAACGTAAATCGATGGTGGAAATTATGGTCACAGAAAATGACATGTAGAAAATGGACACCATGTGTTGGTGTCGTATTTCAACCTTTATTTCTCTTCAGATTTAACTTATTTTCATGAACTTCGTCGCTCTCATGATTTACATATAAATCTTTTTTTGGTGGGTTCATTTTGCAAATTTTGAATGATTTTGATAACACCAAATTTTTAAAGATTAATAACACCAAATTTTTAAAAATTGATAACACCAAATTTTTAAAAATTGATAACACCAAATTTTTACAAATTAATTACACCAATTTTTTAGATATTAATAACACCAAATTTTTAAAAATTGATAACACCAAATTTTTAAAAATCAATAACACCAGATTTTTTTATTTTTTTATTTTTGTTTTGTTTGGCTACTTAAAGGAGATTGGAACCTTCAGTTGGGTTTTGGAGGCAAAAAAAAAAAGATAAATAAATTAAATCCTTGTTCTTGACCCCATCTTTACTGTGGATGTTGAACACCCTCCTCCCACAGCACGCCACAGCTGGCAGATAAACTGCGGCAAATTGTGGTTAACTCCCACAGTTGGCAGATAAACTGTGGCAAATTGTGGTTAACTCGCACAGTTGGCAGATAAACTGTGGCAAATTGTGGTTAACTCACACAGTTGGCAGATAAACTGTGGCAAATTGTGGTTAACTCACACAATTGGCAGATAAACTGTGGCAAATTGTGGTTAACTCACACAGTTGGCAGATAAACTGTGGCAAATTGTGGTTAACTCACACAGTTGGCAGATAAACTGTGGCAAATTGTGGTTAACTCACACAGTTGGCAGATAAGGTGTGGTAAATTGTGGTACACCCACAGTTGGCAGAATAACTGTGGCAAATTGTGGTTAACTCACACAGTTGGCAGATAAACTGTGGCAAATTGTGGTTAACACCCACAGTTGGCGGATAAACTGTGGCAAATTGTGGTTAACTCACACAGTTGGCAGATAAACTGTGGCAAATTGTTGTTAACTTTCTCAGTTGGTGGAGAAACTGTGGCAAATTTTGTGGTTATCTCTTACAGTCGGCAGATAAGCTGTGGTAAATTGTGGTTAACTCACACCAACCCTCCGACTGGTGACATGACAAGGTTATTCAAGTTATAACTTAAGATAACAGTATCTTCTTGCGCGTATGTACACCACACCACAAGGATGGATGAAGGTAAAGAGAAGAAAAGAAAAAAAAAGAGATAAGGAAAAAAACAAAAGATTGTAGATAAAGCTGTTCTTAAACACGTCTTTCAACACACACACACACACACACACACACACACACACACACGCTCTTACAGACACACACACGCATGCACACACACACACACACACACACACACACACACACACACACA